>NW_010972698.1:10826033-10839278 GCF_000737465.1 Haliaeetus leucocephalus | reverse complement strand
CCGTCATGTGATGCGCCGAGGCGGGCGGGGCGAGGAGAGAGAAGGGGGCGGAGCGGGGCGGCAGGGAAGCGCCGGCCGCCATCTTAGGTGTGGGCAGCCCCTTTCTGGCAGGAGGGGATTTATAGAGGCGGGATGTGGAGCAGGGGGCTGGCGGGGGTTCCTGGCGGTCCGTCGGGGGCGGTGGAACGGGACCCACCGGAGCCCGGTACGGGCCCGAACGGCAGGAGGGTGCGGGCAGGCAGAGCTATGGGGCGGGCGGAGAGAATAGCACCCAGCGCCTCCCATATGGTCTAGCGGTTAGGATTCCTGGTTTTCACCCAGGCGGCCCGGGTTCGACTCCCGGTATGGGAAGCTTCAACTTTTCCTTTTTTTTTTTCTTGCCCGACTCCTTCGGACCGCATTTTTGCACCTTTGCGGCCAAATTTCTCGACCCCAGGAGCCTCCTGAAGCTGTAGGAAGCCCTCCGCCACTGCAGACCCTGTCTCCCGCCTCAGTTTAAAACGTCCAAGTAAATTGGACGACAAAGTACCTAACTAACTCAGGGTTAATTGCGTTTTTCTTTAACGCAGGCAAGAAAATCGCTGCTTGCGTCCCACGGCGTGTTTTAAACTGCCCTGACTACTGCCCAAGGCAAACAGTATTGTACTGCAACTCCAGCAGCAAGAATCTGCTAAAGATACACATGCATAAAAATACACATGCACATATATAACATACATATAAATGGGCGTGTAGGGCTAGTCGTTTATGAAGGGAAATTCCATAGCAAAGCCAGGTACGTCCAACAAATTTTTAATTAATGTGTACACTGCTCTGACAGAAGACTTGCAGGCTGGGCAAGGGCACACCCACCCACGGGGCTTCGCCACCAAAATGGCCCCAAGTTCACCCAGCGAGGGCAAGGCTGTTATCCCGGCCGTGTGGGGAAGCCGGGCTCCCCCCGAAGCCGTAGGACACGGAGGGGCCCGTCGCCACCCGCCTGCTGTGGCTTGTGGGGCTGCCAGGGGTCGTGGCTTCAGCAGCTCCTGGGGGCCCCCGAGCTGCTGCTGCTGCCACAAAGCCAGAGCTTTTCCACCTCACGTACCCCCCCTCCAAACCTTGTCACCTCACATATCCCCCTCAGAACCTTGTCACCTCAAGTACTGCTCCCCCTCAGGGCCGTGGAACCTCATGTATTCCCCCCCCCCAGAGCCTTGTCACCTCACATATCCCCCCTCAGAGCCTTGTCACCTCACATATCCCCCCTCAGAGCCATGGCACCTCATATATCCCCCCTCAGAGCCTTATCACCTAACATATACGCCCCTCAGACCCATGCCACCTTACGTATCACCCCCTCAGAGCCTTGTCACCTCACATATCTCCCCTCAGAGCCATGGTACCTTACGTATCCCCCCCCCGAACCTTGCCCCCCCCCACGTCCTCCCTCAGAGCCATGGTACCTTACGTATCCCCCCTCAGAGCCTTGTCACCTCACATAACGACCCCCCCCAGAGACTTGGCACCTGTCACATTGCCGCTGTAAGGAAATGCCAGCCTAGCAAGAGCTTAGGGCACGGCGCCTCGGAGGAAGCCCCTCGCCAGCACCGCCGCCTGCCGGGGATCCCTGACCGGGCTACGCGCCCCACGGGCGGGTGGGGACGGGGGGACGGGACCGTAGGCGGGAGGGCGGGCGCCGGGCGGGGAGGTGCCGCTGTGCGCATGCGCAACGGCCCCCGCCCCCATATAACCGCGGCGGGCGGCGGGTTTTCCCTCAGAGGGACGGAGCTGCAGGGGGAGAGGGGCTCGGCCCGGGGTCCTGCCCGGCTCCTCTCGGCGTGCTGGGCCTCTTCCAGCCGCTGTACGGTGCGGTTCGGGGTGGTGGTACTGAGGGAGCAGCTGCTGCAGGCCCTCGGGTTGTGGAGGGGTCCCTGTCTGAGCGCTGCTGGCGGCCTCACAGGAGGAGCCCGTGGAGGTCGGTGTGTCCTTGGGGGACACCAGACCCCCCTCAGTTGGGTGGGGGTCAGAGGGGAACGGGGGACCGAGGTCTCCTGTGGCAGCCCGAGGGGAGGGACGGGGCAGGGGGTCCTTCCTGGTGTCCCAGCACAGCCTGCCCCAAGTCCCACGGTGAAAGTGGGTTTCTGTGCCCCGTCTTGAGGATTGCAGAGAAGGTGCGGGTGTGATGGTAGGTGCTGGCCAAGGAATGTCTGTAAGCGTGGTAAGTTCCTGCTGTTGGTTTTTTGGTGATGCTACTTAAATGACAGTCAGGAACCATACAGGGTTCTAGATACATGCAGTTCTCTGTCTTCAATATTAAGCGGTGAGCAACATAAAACAGTAGCTAAATGTCTAAACTATGAAGAAGTAAAGACTTCAGGCACTAACAAGTAAATTTTGTCATGTTGCCCACCACTGCCTGAATGGGGAACACTCACAGACAGTATTTCTCTTGCTAAGAAATACAGAACCAAGACATGAAGAGTGTCAATCTGTATGTAGCCTGTATTACTAATGATCAATCTTAGTTACGTAAGTACAAGTACAAACATGGTAGTTCTGTAGGCTCAGGATGGAGAAGAGTGAAAATCAGTTGTGTGTCAATTTTGATTGACGTCAGTACAGGATGAGTAGCCTGATCACAATCCATGTGCAAACCACTCTGTGCCCCTGTAAAGGCTGACAGCCTAACTGTTACCAAACTAAATAATGGTCCCATAATCATCATCAATATTTGAGTTTCCTTGTCAAGCTTGCACTTGCTGTAATGCTTACTCCCATGTGCTATTCAAATAGCAACACGTGCCAGTCTGATGATCTGTACAAATTTAATTAAAATCAACTGGTTGGTAGCTTCTTAAGAATGGAACTGCTGTCCCAAAGATAATCAGTAATGGGATCTGCTCTCAAGTCCAAAATACTCCATGCCTTTTGAAGTGATTTAAAAGGAGCTCTAAAATCAGAGCTGTCAGGTTTTCAGATGAAGAGGCAAGCTCGTTCTAGGAATGGTAGAGATATGTGAGTTAATCAGGCTGGGCTTCTGGGTTGGGAGCTCTCCATTTGATGGCACTACAACAAATCTAGGGGGAGAATGTGGGTCACACAACGGGAGAGGGGTCACTGTGTTGCCACACTGAAAAGGTCTAGAAGTAAGGAGAGAAAACAGCTTGGTGAGACCTTCACCACTGCAGGAGTCCTCCTCTCACAATGGAGATGAAGATAATTGGAATTTACCTTGAGTAACTCAGGACAGCACCTGTAACAAATGTCTCATTCAGTGTCTATCCATCAAACAGGATACAGAGAACTAAAAACGGACCAGAGGAGACAGCTAGCAGAACAGTCTGAAATTCTGAGAAGGAAGAATGCCTGCAGCAGCTCAAAAGATGAATTTCTTAACCAGAATACTGGTTAACCAAGAGAAGAGGGGCAGTCTGTTGCAGTCTCTCGTCTTAGATGTCTTCAGGGGCAGGATTGTTGCTGCTAGATTAAGTAACTGTCTGTTTAAAAGCCTGCATTAGACAATTCTATATATTTAAATCAGGTGCTTTTTTGAAAATAATTGATAAGTTACCTAGCTTACTGCTCATCAGCTGAAGCTTTTAGATCAAGGCTTGATGTCCTAAAAAAAAAAACCAGGAAGGGGAAAAAAGTTGTCTTACATCAAAAATAGCATCTGTGATCTTTGCCAAGAATTGACTTTGTCTTTAAAATTTATGCAGGAATGGATCTCTGAATATTTGAGAGTATCAGAAAGGGGAGGCATGGAATAGGTTGGTTTTTTTCTGCCTAGGCACTGCAATTTTAATTTTCTCCAAACAGGCACATCTACATGAAGCCCTCCACCAATGCTACGCTGTACCTCTACTGTTCCTTTTGCACCAGAAGTCTGTAGCCAGGCTGCAGAAGCTCCCCCAGCTGAAGAAAGGACGGCTGAAAAGGCTGCTTCAAATGCAAAAGGAACAACCCAATCCCAGAACCAAGATAATTCTTTTTAAGATCTCGAAATAGTAATGGTAACATCCCAAAGGGGTGAGTGTGTGATATACCTTAAAAGAAAGAATTTCAGCCTACCAGGACACAGTATCAAGAATATTTAGCATACAGACTCCCAGGACTTTCTTGCTACTCTCTGGGGAAGGTCGGTCCTAGTCCTCCTCCTCCCACCCTGATATATCTGGAACACTTTGGCTATTTACTGCTTTCCCGTGCCTCTTGCAACAGTACATCAGCCTTCAAGGTACATTCACAGTGCTGTTCTGTATTGACTTGGGAAGGTGTTTCCTTTCTTTTGTAAACAGAGGAAAGGTGGTTCCTGGCAAGAATGTCTGTGAATGGAAGCTCCACATTGTCACGTGCAATGAGAACGTTTTTTCTAGACCCCGTTATGAAGAATGGGGTAATTGCATGTTCCCTGTAACAGCAACTGAAGGAATGCAAGCAGTCACTTTCTTAGATGAAAGAACAGACTGCCTTCTGCTTGACAAATGCCCTTCTCGAGACACAAGGCTCTTGGGAGCACCCAACAACTACAGGCTGTTACCTACATTGCTTACAAAGCCATTGGTCCAACAAGTTTGGTGGAAACAGATATGTAAGTAAAAAAAAAAACATTCTAGGCAACTGGAGAAAAGAATATGCAGCTACAAAGTATGTAAGAGTGCAGGGAGGAAAGACAGGGCTGATTGTCTGAAAGACAATCTGCACTGGTAGGCTAAAGGCATATGTCCTTAGGGGTTTAAAAGCTGCAACAGATAGAGCAGTTGTTGCAGCCAGTTTCAGCTGAGTGAACTCTGTATCAAAGACATTAGCAGATACATTATTGGGAAGAAAAGCAGGCTGCTTCTAAAGCAGTGAATGTAGCAGCTAGGGCAGCTGAGGCAGAAAACAATCCCTTTACAATCCAGAAGGATTTCCACATAACATGCAGTGTATGCAATATAACAGAAGTTTAGCCAGTAAACAAAGACTAGCTTCTTGGATGCTGGATAAAAAGTGTCCACGCAGCAGATGAAAATCTTTTCCACAGATGGCAAATGACAGCTGAAAAGACCAGTTTCTAAGACAGACAACAACCAACTACCCTGTGCTTGTTGCAGAACTGCTGAGGTTGGAAGGGACCTTGAGACTGTCCAGTATACCCACCCTGCTCACAGCAAGGTCACCTAGAGCAGGTTGTCCACAGCTATGTCCAGCTGGTGTATCTCCAAGGATGTTCCACAACCTTTCTGGGCATCCTGTTGCACTGCTTGATCACCCTCACTATGGTTTTTTAAGTGGCAATTTCTGTATTTCAGCTTGTGTCTACTACTTTTTGTTTTACTAGGCACTGCTCTGAAGAGTCTGGATTCATCTTCAGTCTGAACAGCAGGTATTTATACACACTGAGATTCCTCCCTGAGCTTTCTCTTCTCCAGGCTAAACAGCCCCAGCTCTCAGACTCTGCTAGTATGACAGATGCACCAGCCACTTGACATCTTAGTGGCCCTTCACTAGATTTCACCAGTCTGTCCCTGTCTTTCTCACACTGGGGAGCCCAGACCTGGACACAGCACTCCAGGCATCTCACCAGTGCTGATCACCTCCCTGGACATGCTGTCAACCCTTCTTAATGCAGCCTGTTGGCTGCCTTTGCTGCAAGGGCATGTTCCTGGCCCATGGCTGGTATCTACCAGGACCCCCAGGACTTCTGCAAAACTGCCTTCCAGCTGGTCAGCCACAGCAGGTACTGGTGCATGGGGTTATTTTAATTTACAAACTTAAATGATACGCAGTAATAGGCTGATAGACTGCTAGGAGAGTCCTCTCCCTTCTCCTTAGGCAAGTAAGCTAAATTACTATTAGTTTAATTTAAAAAGCAGAAATGGTACAAAATACTTCAACATTTTTCGCTCTGGCAAAATGACCCTTAACTATTTAACGGTGTTGGAACGGAAGTGATTGCCCCAGAGGATTTCAGGCTTTTGCTTTTTTAACCTTTAAGCCTCTTTTTTCCCCATTATTTAAGGCTTTTAAGAGCTCACACAGACACACAGAATAGTTTTACATGTCTCCTTTTCAGACTGCAAAAGATGTGATGAAAACGTCCACTCCACCTTTGTTTTATATTTGCTCATTTCAAGTTTCTAGTACAACATCCTTGTCAGACCTTCAACCTGAAATTGTAGAGCTCCGTGGCTTTGTCTGACTCTGTGGTACATTCATTTTACATTAATGCAAAATATATTTCAGTAGCAGCTGTGACAATGACTTTGCATTCTGTAACAGTGTGCCACGGTCCACCTTTGCCATGGGAATTCAGAGGCATTTCACCTCTTCGTTTCTCTTGCTGAACTCTTCGATGTCCCCATTAAGCAGAAAAAATTAAAGGTGTGATTAGCTGTGAAATGGCAGACAAGCAAGGCTCTTTCTTTGCCAAATTTAGGAAAAGCACTATGCTGTTTTAGCAGTTGGTGGAAAGTTGTAATACATTATTTCGCATACCACTATTACAAGCTGCTGCTACTAGACAGCTGTTCTGTTGATTTTTGAAGGGGGAGTAGAATAAAGTATGTTCTTTCTTCCCCATTCCCCTTCCTTCTGTACACCTCCTGTTTTTAAAGCACATTTTCAAAGAAAAATGTACAAAGTCAGATTATTCTGGTAAAATCTTTCTAATTCCCTGATATTCTTATAGGAGAGAAACTTGTGTCAAGTTTTGGAACCGAGTAAGTTTATAATTTAACTGCACAATGCCAGCATTCATTTACTGCCAGCACCTACTCTGAGCTACCGTTATTTATAAAGTGCCTTCTGCTACACAGATTCTGTACATTGTATACTCAAAGTTTTTAATCCTAGAAGCTTTATTGGCAAAACTTTCACTTGAATAATCCAACAGGCTCTAAAGCTATAAAAAAATGCAGCTCAGGGACTGTATAGAAGTAAGAACGCTACCTCCTGAGAAAATGTGCAACCACTGAACAAGCAATCATACTTCTTTGGACTTTCAACCTCTTGCTTTTCAGACTGTACATGCAGTAAATTGCCAAAAGAGATCTAGCTACACTATTTTCTTGACAGACTGCGCTGGGTTTTGTATTAAGCAGTAAGGGGTGTTCACACAGAGACAAAACCATGAAGGTACCGCTGTTGTCCGATAAAACTTGTACTGAGAGCTCAAGCAAATGACAAGATACTTTCTTCCAAGGGCTCTGACTACTGTACTGCCTTCACTGCAGGTTTTTCTTGGCTCACTAAATGTTTTCACCTGATTTAAATGCTTTTATGTAAGAGAGAGACAGCAAAATGAGGTAACACAAGATTTAGTCTTCATGTGCTACCCTGGCACCATGGGCTTACATCAGTTTATGTATGCTTCTTGTAATGTTTAAGGAATGAATACACACTTGTGCTCAAGTCTGGTTGCTTGTAGAAGACTATGTGAGTGTCACTAGGTGACATGCAGGCAAGCAGGTATTCGCTCTCATCCTGTGGCTGCAGGTACTTCAGTGGACCTAGTCACATGTGCTGTCTTCACAGTCTACTGGAAGGGCCCTCCCAGCATCGCCTGCAAGTATGTTACAGGTGAGATTCAAAAGGTAGAAGTTTGGTACCACCCCGAGCTGCCATGATTAAGACAGACTGCTCTAAGTAGAACAGATCTGCGCAGAAACCACAGACCTTCTCATCCAGGCACAAAGGTATGTAAGTATTAATAACTATTTGTGCCAAAGAAAGTAAGATGCCTAATTACCTTTGGAGCTATATGCAATTTTAAAACAAGAGAAATAAGACAGCCAGCCCTCCCCTCCTCCCCCTGCCCCCAACCTAACCGAAGGGCATCAATAAATCTTGTTTAAAAGAACGGGAAAACAGTGCATTGTGCATAGCACTTAGTCTTTAAAAAGACCCAATCTGCAGGCTAAAGGTAAAACTCTCCAAAATAGGTGAGGTGGGCTGAAGAGGTGATTTCTTTGTGCCAGTGCTGCCTGCAGGTAAACGGGCTGCCTCTCCTTGCTCCAGTGGCAGCCGGTGTCAATCAGGAGACAATGAAAAACTTCAGTGAACTACAGTACTGCCAGAAGCATTTTGAATACACCGAGAGAGGAATTTAAGAAGAGGATCATGCAGAGGATGTAACTAGAAAAAACACCCTGCACAAAGGGATGAACTGACCCGTCATGCCCAGGGCACGTTGATTGTGAAGCCCATTTCCACAGCATGAATTCTCATGTTCGTATTGAATGTATCACCGCTTGTGAAATACAGTACACTGCAGTAATACTTTTCTCTAGGGGGTGAGCCTGGAATGAGAGAGGAAAAAAAATACACAGAAGACAAATATGAAGTTAGAAGCCATTTGGAATTCAGCCACTCAGCCATTCTTCTCGATTTACTGCCTGTGAAGTGCACAGATTCAGAATTCTGTAAATTTATTTTCCCAGAAGCCTGATGCTAGGCTGTAACACATATCAATGGAAAGTACCACACAACTGCCTTGGCCTATGAATTACGGGCGTTCAACCGGTGGTTATGGTGCTAGCAGGCCTGCTCAGAGCTAACGTAAAAGCATCAGAGCAGCGTGATAAAGCAGCTCATAATTCTGGAAGTGGACATAAAGGAGCCTGTTTTGCAGTTGTGAGCTGAGATACAGCATTCTCACCACAACAACCCACTGCAGATATCAGCAGCTGTACAATGGCTTCCCTACAGCACAAAGGGGCTGGGTACCGATTCAATACCGTGTTCTGTGCGTGGGAAGAGACGCCTGAATGCACATCTTCAACCAAATGCTCGGGGTGTAGCGGAGATCTAGTGTACTTGTCAGGTGTGCTGAGGATAGGCTGTTCCACCTTCTTTATTTGGCAGATGACAGACACCCTATGAGGAAGCAAATAAAGCAAAAAGTACAAAGTTTGAGAGAAACAGATTTGAGAGAGTGTCACGGAGTTCCATTGACCCCCACCACTTTTTGAAGTGCATGTCTCTCAATACTTGTAGTTCTGTGACTGCATGCAGTCTTGAGAGGCTGGTAACAGATGGTGCTTGTTAAACTGGAATTAAATTCTAACACAGAAGTTTAACAATCTCAAAGGGATTTGCTGCATGGACATTATGATAAACCAAAAAGGAGAAGCGAAATGCTTTCAAAAGGTCCTGAAAGCTTCAAACAACAGCATGCTAATGCAGCTCATCTGCACCTTAATTCTGTCCCTTGGACCAAGTGCAAGGCTGCGTTCAGCTAGTTACTGAAATCCACCTCCATTAAGTGTCAATTTGTATCTGGACTCAGGGCTGATCACCAGTCAGCCTGAAAGGCAAAGTTAATGCCCTGCCAAACTGCTTAGTTCAGTATTTTCTAAGAATATTTGGATGTCACATAGCTGTGCATAAAACTCAAGCTGACAGAAAAGGAAGGCTCTTTCTTGAGAGCTCCTCTCTCGCTTTTCATGTCAAACTGCTGCATAGTCTCTGTGTAATCCAGTTTTCAGCTTTCTTGTTTTAAGTTTTGTCTGTAAACACCTAAAATGATCATGCAGTGGGGGGGCGGGAATCAATGAATGATTAGATGTGTTTGCACAAGAAAGAGTCTTGTAAGATAGGATCCTCTGGCTTCATGCTGAGACTTCCCCTTCTATTTTTAGCTTTATTTTGAAAGCTAGACATTGCCTTTGCTTTTCAAGTTATGCAGTCTGTCTCCCATGCTAAGGCTTTGCTCTTTTCAGATTCTCGGCTGTAATCGCATTTCCGTCTTCTGCAACATTCCTTTCTTATCTTCCACTTTGAAGACAACGATTACAAAATCCTTTCTAAAACCTGTCAGGAATTACACAAGCAAGCGGTCAAACTGTTAATGAGCTTGTAGGGCTCTGAATGCAAACGGGGATGCCGAGTCTCTCTGCTTTAGCTCACAGATGTACATTTAGCTTTAAATCAATACAATATTCACTCTTAACTCACGGGCAAGAACAGGAGTTACTCCTCCTCTCACACTGCAACTGCCCTGGGAAATCTGATGAGTCTAATAGTGTGTGCCAGAAAGCAGGCAAAAAACAGTAAGGGCACAAATGGCAGCGATTTAGGGAAGCTCATCTAATGTGCAACCCCACAGGTTAATCACAGCTTGAAGCAGCTCTTTTAATTTACCCAGTGTCATGGTTTAACCCCAGCCAGCAACTAAGCACCACGCAGCCGCTCACTCACTCCCCCCCCATCCAGTGGGATGGGGGAGAAAATTGGGAAAAAGAAGTAAAACTTGTGGGTTGAGACAAGAATGGTTTAATAGAACAGAAAAGAAGAAACTAATAATGGTAATGATAACACTAATAAAATGACAACAGTAGTAATAAAAGGATTGGAATGTACAAATGATGCGCAGGGCAATTGCTCACCACCCGCCGACCGACACCCAGCCAGTCCCCGAGCGGCGAATCCCTGCCCCCACATTCCCAGTTCCTAAACTAGATGTGACGTCACATGGTATGGAATACACTGTTGGCCAGTTTGCGTCAGGTGCCCTGCCAGTGTCCTGTGCCAACTTCTTGTGCCCCTCCAGCTTTCTCGCCGGCTGGGCATGAGAAGCTGAAAAATCCTTGACTATAGTCTAAACACTACTGAGCAACAACTGAAAACATCAGTGTTATCAACGTTCTTCACATACTGAACTCAAAACACAGCACTGTACCAGCTATTACGAAGACAGTTAACTCTATCCCAGCTGAAACCAGGACACCCAGCTAAGCCAGAGAGGCTTCTCCAGTGAGTGATTCTTTCCAGGAATATCACAGTCCTGTAGGTTAGACCACCACCAGCTTCTGCCCATTAGAAGTGATTTTGGTCAGGGTTTCACCACAGCCACTCGAGTTACTCCCCTTCTCCTAGTGCTGTCCCCGAGCTCTGGAACACAAACTGAATTGCAGTCCGAAACACCTAAGCAGCTGCCCCTCTCCACGTTCCTCAACTAAACCTGTTCCGGCAAAGTCACAACTGGCATCAGCACAACTTTAGCCTCTTTTTTGTGCCTTCCCTCAACTGAGATTTTTCACCCAGAAGTGGTGATGCTTTCACTTACCCCTCCTGAAGGTCAAGAAAGCTATTGCGTAATTCCCCCTCAGACAGCCCCGCAAGCTAAACTGGTGAAGACAAATTCACTTCGGATTATTTTAGCTGTTCTTTCAAGTGAAAAAGACGACATTGCGTGTTCTAACAATCTCTTTCCCCTTGGGAGACCAAACATCTTTAAGCATTTACACCTTCCAGAAGATTAGCTCAATATATTTTCACTCTTCAGCAGGAATTCACAGGGCAGAGCCTTGCAGTTCATGGTCCTCCAGGACCACTCCTCCAAGGAATGTCATACAGCCATTGCTGTGACCGGTGGAACTCGTCCCTCCCCATTTCCACTCACTGTTGCTTACGGTTTTACTTCGCTGTTAGAATTGGCTTTCACCCACCCTGCAAGGCCACAGGGTAGCTGTAGCCTGTAAAGAAAATGCTTCAGTGAAGCAAGACGATGCACAAGCCAGACGTTCCCAAAAATAAAAACTGCGCTGTAAGGGATCTAACAAAATGCAATGCCAGAACTCGCTGCACTCACCAGACACCTCCCGTACCATGGTGTTACAGCCCAAGCCTACCAGCGTATTCCCTATCCCCACTCTGCAACAAAATCCACAGGAAAAGAGAAAACAAGTACATTAAACATTAGACAAAACAAGGTAAAGATGCAACTGAAATCAGAAATTGTGTTATTCTGTCGCAAACATTCTGAAACTACTGGGTGGGGGTAGAAATGCGGGCTGAAGAAATGTTGTGGTGCCAAGCTTGTGGGGAAATACGGGCAAAATAGAGATAGGGACAACGCTGTCATGACCATGATGTCAGTGGGATTTAACTGTAAAATGTACAGGAACAACTACAGAAATACCTGTACATTTTCTAGCACTGAAATCTTCACAAGAGTAATGCACTAGGCAGTGCACCCACTCCAAAAACAGACAAAACGCCCAAACTCTTGAGTAAGCAACACATTTTTTTCTATATACTAATTTCTTTCATGAGATGTAACCCCACCCCTTGCCCCCGCATCCCCAGCCTCTGAAAAATCCACTTACCATGAACTCTGTTTCATGTTTTGGCAGCAGCTGTGACCACACGGACCCTTTCTTCTGTTGTCCTATAACCCGATGCAAAAATTTTGGCTAGGAACAGTGGCAGCACCACCAAAAAAAAGAAATAAAATTACTTTACAAATAACAAGAACCTTACTTGTTTACCAGATAACAGCTCACAACTGTACCGTACATTGCTGTGTGTGTGTATATATATATTTCTACATGAAATATGACCGAGCAAAAGGATTACAACAATTGTGAGAAAAACTAACAAAATTACCGATGTGAAACCGTACACCAGTTTTCCACTGGACCTGCTGTCAGCTTGCTCTCGTTACAAGCGAGAGAACTTTTTTCTTAGTTTGAAGCTGAGCTTTCAAAGTAATTAATTTGCAGGAATAATGTGAAAAATGTGAGATTTCATTTGGATTTCCCCAGAGCCATTGCAGCAAGATTAACAAACCAGCCTAGGGTGTCTGTTTCTCTTCTAGAGGGTCACGGCTGCGTGATGAGATACTTAGTTTGATTTTAATCACTGCTTTGTTCAGCTATTTGTTGCAATTGGAGGTTGTAAAATTATACAAAATGGGGAGCTGGGGGGGGAAGGGTGAGAATAAATATAGAAAATATTTCTGCAAGAAGAACAACACATAAAACACGCAGATGTGAGAAGCGACTGCAAGTCTTTAAGCTGAACACGGTGATCCCGGCTACTGCCACCATGACAAAATATAACGTAAAAAGCTGCAGTCGGAGCCTGAGATGACATCATTTACGCACCTTCCTAGCAGCAAGGCACCGCGAGGACACGTACCTGTTGGGACGCAGGGGCTGCAAAACTCGTCTGCGTCAGGAGGAGATCCATCGCCCCTGCTCGCCTCTGTGCCCGGGGCGGCCGCACAAAGGGAATCCCTCGGGGTGAGCCGATCTAAACCCAGGAGCTCGACCCAGCCTTCGGGTCTGAACTCCGGCACTGGCAGACGTTCGCCCAACCGGTCCTTCTTGTCAGCGCCTTTTTCCCGTAGAAACCCGTCAGTCGCCATCGACGCTTTGGGGGGGGGGGATATGGAAATCCGACCTTTTATGTAAAAAACATCAAGCGGAAAGAGTTAGCTCGCCCTGCATCCCAATAAACCGCTCGGAAACCTCCCGTGGCGGCCGCGGATCCCCCCCC
>NW_010972698.1:10758051-10825866 GCF_000737465.1 Haliaeetus leucocephalus | reverse complement strand
CCCCCCCCGCCTTCCGCCCCTCGCCGCCCCCGAGCGAGCGCAGCCAAACCCCAGCCTCGCCCGGCGCTGCCGCAGGCCGCAGCAAAGCGTCGCGGCTCCAGCCTCCCGCCAGGCCGAGGGCCGGTACTTCGAGCGTTCACCGGAGCCCGGTGCTTCGCGGTTCCTGCCGTCAGGGCTCCCCACAGATCCAGATCCAGACCCCGACCCCGGCCCCGGGCCCTGCCGCCCGCTCACCGCCCCGCTGACAGCCGGAGGAACCTCCAGCCGGAAACGGCGGCGCAGCGCTTCCGGTGCGCCACGTCCGCACTGCGCATGCCCCAGCCAGTTCTGCCTTCGCGCCTGCGCACTGCCCTCACCCACCGCTTACCGCGTTCTGCGGAAGCCGGTAACGCTCCGCCGCTCGCCGGTGCTCACGGACGGGCAACGCAGCCTCCTCCCACCCCCCCACCCGCGCCGTCGGCGCCCCGCAGCGTCTCCGAAGCGGCCCGCGAGGCCTCGCCGCGGTCGGTGCCGTCCGTGAGGGCTCGGGGATACCGGAGAGCTGCCGCCATGGAGGGGGCGCGCAAGGCGCATGCGTGGGCGGCGCGTAGCTCCCCTACCGCCCCCTGCCGGCCGCTCCCGCAGCCCGCCCTCACGCATGCGCACTGAGGGGGGGCGCCTCCCTCCCCTCTCCCTCCCCTCAGGCTGGTCGTGGCGACAGCGCGGTGCCGTCAGCCGCAGATTAATTTCCGAAAGGTGCTTAGGAGACGATTTACGGGAGCCGCCTCCCCCTTTTAGAGAAAAGGGAGTTTGTTAGAGAAAAGGGCGTTTTTCAGCATCTTTCGCTGAAGAAAGGGGTGAGGGGAGGCGGGGATGGCAGCCCCCCCCCGCGCCCCCTCAGCCGCGGGTGGGAGACGGCTGTGTCAGCGGGGCACGAAGGTAAAACTGCAGGCCGAAAAAAAGAAAAGCATCGGGAAAACCCGAAGAGGACGCTGGGCTGTGCTGTAAGGGAGAGCCTGGCTTTTAGGCACGGCCCGTGGGACAGAGAAAGGCGTTACTCCAGCCTGCAGGAGAAGAGGTGCTCTTAATTACCACCTTTAATTACCAAAACTGATGTAAAAGCAGAAGGGACTGGAGGTGTCTCCCTGTAGCGCAGCACGCGTAAAGTTAAAAAACGCCAAAAACTGAGCAACAATAAAAAGCCCTGAGAACGAACGTAAAGGGAACCAGGCTTCAGTTAGAGAGTGACGCGCCTCTGAGCAAAGCGAAGTGTCACCATCAGTCACCGTTCAGGTTTGGAAACGTGCTCTCCCGACACGACAGCCAGCCCCAGCACTCCTGCCAGCTGGTTTTGCAGGGTCAGTCTCCAAAGAAGAACACTCGGGGAGAAGCTGCCTGACCCAGCAGTACAGTTCTGGTCATTTTAGTCATTTTCTTTGAGGCAAGCATCCCAGTACAGAAGGAATCTGAGAGATATCAAAAAGCAATAGGTTGGGAACAGAGGGAAGAATGAAGTGCTGTCCCTCGTGTAGGCAGTGAAAGATTGAGAGAGCTGTGCGATAAGCATGTGTACAATAAGCCTTTTAAAATGACCTACCATGGCTGAAGTTAAACAGCAAATTGTAAACAAATGAAGAGAGAAGCAGCAAGGCACGGATCTAACTCAAAGCTGCCTCCACCTCCAAACGAGAGAAATCCTGTCTCTCACCAAGGATAAATGTCCTCCCTCTTATTATCGTCTATGGTGGTTAACATGATCACCAGCATCTCTGTATATAACATAGAAAATTAGACATATATAGAGAAATAACTTTATGTACCTACAAAATACAGTATTTTTGAGATCTAGGAGAAGCTGAGGCAAAGCACTTAAGCCTACAAATGCTTTCCACAGCACACTGTACTTGAGCAGACTGTATTCCCCTAGGTGTTGCTTTCAGCATGGGGAGCGGGAGGACAGCACCTGCATACATCCTTGCCTTGGGAAAGCAGAAAATTACAGTCGGTGGAAGCCAGAGGTCCCTCAATTATAGGTATTGCCAAGTGGCATGCGTATATGATACGTGCTCACACATCAAGTTGATGACAAAGAGATTTTTGCCACTGAGGCGATGTCGAGGAAATGGCAAAAATGTGCAACTACAGTGTTCCTGTCTTGGGGAAAACAGCAGCAGCTATCAGTCCTTGCAAGGAAGTCGGTTGATCTGAGAAGTGTTTTTCTACGTCAGGAAAAAGCACAGGCAGCAGCTTTGCAGAAACGAACATGCTCTGAAGTTGAAAACCATGCTCTACAAAAAGGAGCTTGCTGTTCTGCAGAGCTGGTCAGAACTGGACTCAGGTGTGTAACAGCAGCATATCAAAAGTGGCATTTAGTGATTTTTAATGAAAACAACCATCTTTCAGTAATGCATCAGGTGGTGTAGGACTGTTTTTGTCCCATTATATTGTGCTACAAGCGCTGCAGACTGCGGTATTATTGCGTGCTACCACACTGTTGCTGCTGTAGCCGTAACCCCAAGTCTCTGCTATCGCACAGCTTTTGTAGCTGGAGAAGTCATAACTCATGAGAGCAAAATCCAGAGCTTAACAACCACCTAACACATCAGTTGTGACGGTCCTTTGCCCCGAGAGTACAAATAATAATGGAACCTGCTGACTTCAAGGAAACCTCTGGAACGACTTAGAGCCTAATATTATTAATACTGGAGGCAGAAACTGTTTGGAGGGACCAGAACAGCAGAAGAGAAAGGTGCTGCTCCAGGAAAAGGAGTATTGATGATCTGTCACCCTGCTCACTATTACTAGCAGTATGAATAACACCAGCCCCCCTCACCACAAGAAACAGGGTTTCTCTTGTTTGGAGCAACAAAGGCAGCTCTAACTTGGATCCATTTAATTTTACTACTTCAGACAGTTTATCTTTTTGTCTTCTCTTGAACTTATAAATATTGTCCCTTCTCCGTTTCACACATGCAATCTGATAACAAAACGAAACAGAAACAGTGAAAGCAAAGCTAAGCCAGGAACAGTCAGCAATGTCTACGTGATTGGAATGGCTTAATTATTCCTCTGTGCTAGCCTAAGGAGAGAGAAGTAACAAACAATTGTTATCCAGGTAACTCAGGATTGTTACCCAGCCTGGGACACCTCCTTCTGGAGGAGTTTCTGGTGATACCGAGGGTCCCCTAAACTCCATTGCTGCTCCATTGTTTTATCCAGTTCATTAGGTATTATTCAGAAAAACCTGTTCACCCATCCTCTCTCATGTTACCTGTCACCATTTGTTATCGTTGCTTCCCTCTCTATAGCAAACAGAAAAACTTTACATTTAATTTAAATGAGCTACTGTAACATTTAAGCATCAGTTTTTACCACTTTGTTTTTCTTTCTTGTTTTCCTTAAAGGAAAGGCCTTAGTACACCACTTGCTGTAATGTACTGCAGTCAAAACTTTTTTGAAACAGTAAATTCAGTGTTTAAGGTTTGGTTATTAGATAGGGAGTCCCCTAATACCTCACTATACCATCGTCTGTTGGAGTTATTTTTGTTCTGGGTCAACTATTACTGCTTACAATAATTCTAATAGGAAGAAAGGGAAATCTGCGTGTGATTCACTACCATGCATTATTCAGCACTTGGTAAACATCCAGCACACAGCTCTTTCCTAGCTCCTCAAGAGCACTGGCATGAGGCACTGCAAATCAACAATTCGGGGATGAGAATTTCATTCATTCAGCCCGCCCCCGGTCATCAAAATATGCTTCATGCAAGGCAGAGCAGCTTGCGAGCCACGGCTTCAGAACCTGCCCAGCTGCTGGCTATGTTCATTTGGAAACAATTAGTCTAAATCAGTCTCCACAGAGGAGAAAAGCAGTGCTGAGATCTACCCCTGTTCCGCGTTGCCATGCCAAGTTATTAGGCTGCCTCCAAACAAACAACTGGAGGAGACCCAGCCCCTTTGTAACAGGCTGGTGATGGCTGTCAGGAATCCAGTATTTTAGTTCCAGACTAGCAGCAGAGGGAAGTGGTGTAAGAATGAGGATGCTGAAAATGTGCAGGGCATAAAATAGCATGTTCTGTTAGAGGGCAGCGGCACCACACTCGCCCATAAAATGCAGCTGCTTAATGACATCCTTAGGTGTCATTGAGACAAACCCCGCAACAAGGGCTTGCTGGCATTAGTTGTGTCATTTTATAGAACAAGTAGGTCAAATCTATTCTTGTGACTCACATTTATTTCTAAAAAAATACAGACTTGGTTATCGAGGGTTCACGTTCCACCTTCTTTGCTGAGGAACAAAAGACCATCAGACCAATCCATAAGGTTTTACTGGCTGAAAAATGCAAGCTCTTACTCAAGTAAGTGCTAGTACTGTACCATGGTAAACCCTGGGAAAATCTGACATAAATACTGAGCAAATGTCTGTAAAATATTCTCTGACATGCTGTGTTATGTTAGCATGCATCACCTGAAACAGGTCTTCAGGCCGTGGTTCTGGCATCACATTACCAGTGTATGAAGACAGCTTTGTCCAAGCAAGCTTTGAAGCTAAAAAGCACCTTTGGTGTTTCCCCTCCCTCCAAAAAAAAAAAAAAAAAATACAAATAGGATTAGTTGCATAAGTCAGGATTACTCTTAGAAAATCATATTCAGGGCATTTGTGTCTTAACAAGTCTAGGTGAAACCAGAAACTAATGAATTCAGGAGTTTTGCTACTGGCATTCCCCCCACATCCCCCCCCGCCAAATTCCCCTGAAGGAAAAGTACTATATAGGAAATGGATTCTGTAGAGACACGGTGCTGTAGTTAAGTCCCTGTGCTCAGCAGCTGTCACTCCTCTCTTTATATATGCACATGTATTTGGAGCCAAAAGGGGCGATTGAACTTGCACAAAGAGAAAGCTGCTCTGGCTTTTGTATTTTCTTGCGCTGACACACGCACATCCGTAGACCCTGCAGAAAGCACTCCGAGCATTCTGGGCTCTTGCTCATTATAGCAAGTATTGAAAAAAACCCCAAAACCCAAACTGTCAAGACACAAGAAATATTTGCCTCGGCCCGGTATCAGCTTTCCGGCAGGAGTGGATGGGATTAATGGCTGCTGGCAGGCAGTAAGGCTTAGCTGAAGCAAGTGCTTCGGGAAGACAAAGAGCTCCAGCAGGCTCAGAGATATAATTCACACCAGATGCCTTTGCTCTGGGTTCTCTTTCTCTCCCCTGGTGTGATAATGATCCTGATTTATTAGTGAAGATACAGCAGCACCCTCTTCCCAAGCGGTGTGCTGTCTTTACAGCCTGCCTCGGTTCTTATTAATACTCTTTATCCCTCCCATTTCAGAAAGAGCAACAGTACAAGGAGGAGGAGAAGCTGTTGCCTAGAGATCAGACCATGACGTTGATACCCAGGCCATGCTGTTTGCCAAGCATTATTAACGAAACCTGTGCAATTTCTGCATGGATTATTTGGTTGTAAACAGGTTTATAGGGTGGCAGTATTAAAACAGGCAGGAAGGACGCACAGCATCAGTATTCCTTCGCACACAGTGGCAGCACGCACAATCAGTTCAGGTTTGCAATCTGCACGCTTTAAGGTGCGGCAGTTTTCAAATTCTGGGCTCATCATAAAGGTGGGAAATATTTTCCAGAATCAGATTTGGATTTTGAATATTGGCTTTCCTAGCACTATTGTCTTTCTTCTTCCATCCTTTGATGAATCCCGACCGGACATGGTCTGCCGTCTGGAACTAAGTGTCGCATGACATTCAGGACCAGTCACAAACCCTGCCAGCCATCCGGCTCGCTCAGCTTTCAGCATGCTGCAGCATATATACCAACAGCACCCGGTTTCTAAATAGCACTATTCGCATCCAGCACTTCACACATACAGGATGAGCCTGTAACATAAATAACACTACCCCATCTCCCACTCATTTATGTAATCTCTGCCTCCACACAAACACATGGTTAAATAGACTCCCTAAGGAAAGCCCCAGTCGCTCAGGACTTGCATCTTGTTATCTGGCCCATCAGCTAATCACATCCTGATGCACAGAACACTTGTCAGGCCATGCAGACTGACTCCTTCTTGCCTGGTGCAAAGCTAGACCCGTTAATTTGTTGGGCAAGATCCCTGGGACCCCTCTGGTCTATCACCGATCATCAGGCCCAGGCCAGTAAACAAGTCAAGCTTTCAGCATCATGAAGTTACCAAAGGATAAGCCAAAGCGTAACCCAAAGTGCCTGTTCTGTTGGACAAATCCAGTTCTATATTCACATACCCTTTTCTTAATGCAGGAAAGACCTTGGGCCATGTTTAGGCTGGTGGAGCCTTTTTGGAGGAAAACAGGGCAACAGCTGGCATCTGACAAGGGACATAAAACCTGAGAGCATCCAGGCTGAAAAGCAGCTTGATCTCCACTTGCTGAAACTCCTTCCCAGGCAAGAACCACTCGGGATTCATTCACGTCACTGGGTGAGATTTTGGTTTCAGGTAAATTTCAGCTAATTGTTTCCTCTGGCAGTTTGTTTCTCTCACTAAGCTTAGGTTGTTAAAGGTCTGGAATGAAATTTAAGATACAGCTTTTGTAGACAGCTCATTATGAGAAAACAAGAAGTGCAAGCATGCCGAGCCATTTGAAAGTTGGGAGAAGCAGGCGCGTTTTTACTAAATTATTAATGTAATTACTAAATATACACACCGTCCTAAGTGCAGGGCACTAGCCCAGACTCTTGTTCAAGAAAGGCTGCTTGGGTGTGACAGCAGGATGGAAGCCACATAGCAAAACCCACCCGCAATGCGAAATAACACACACCTGAAAACTCTTTCTAGAGCAACTACAAAAGGCTTCACAAGCTGCAGGTATCTTGCAGACATGCATTGGGACTCCCTGCCTATGCAGGAGTCTTGCTGCATCTATCTATCTATCTATTTTTGTCACCTCAGAATTAGATTTCTACAATGCATTCTTTGTGGGATTGCACCTTGAAACTACTGGGGAGCAAAAGGTAATGTGAGATCCCGCTTACCAAGTCACGTGTCACTGTGAGAAAACACCACATAACTGCTCTGGGCCCTCCATTCACTGCCAGCAGGCTCCAGGTGGAATTCAAGATGTTTGGTTTTCATCCGTAAAGCACCGAGTTCTTTGGCAGCAGTAGGTGCCCTTTCCCTGTGCCAAAATGCTGCAGCTGAGACCAGAGAGAGAAATGAGTTTGGGGTATTGTTCATGTGAGGAGGAGTGAACTGATGGCAGAGAATTCTTTATGGAGCTGCCCCAGCCCTCAAATTCTTAGCTAAGTCAGCTAAAGCCAAAAGTTAATAGTCTTTTCCTGTGCTGAAATACTCATCAATATTTCATCGGTTGTAGGCAAGTATGGTCTAAGGAAGAAAAAAAGTATTTCAACATCAACAGCTCTGTTATGTATTTTAATGTATGGCATAGGCTTTTCAACACTTCCATAACTTATACTGCCACCAGTTAAATCACAGCTACATTTGCATTGTTGTTAAAGTTGGGCCAGAACCCTACCTCTGAGTCTTAAATTGCCTCACATCCAAACTGTTCAGGGTGTAAACATGGTCTAGAGCACTTCCCAGCCTCAAAATTTCTCACACTGAACAGACTCTGTAGTGGCTGACACATTGGGAATCTGCCTGGATGCAGAGCAAACAGGTATGTAATGATGTTCTTTAGCTCCAAATGTCTATTTAAAGACTCCACCCTCCTGTCCCTGTTCTAAAGCTTTTTGGCTTTTTTGTGCTTTCTCCTCCTCCACCCACCTCTCCCTGTCTAACCATCCCCCATCTCTAAAGGCAAGACATTTTTTCTGCTGTCAAAGTCCCTTCTTTTGTCTTTGTGCTAAACCTTCATGACTGCATTATTCTCTGCCAATGGACTTGTCTCCAGACCCACAGCTCTGCCTGCCATCCACATCAGCCAGGTGCTATTCCACACTGGTCCCGATTCACCGTCCCGCTTGCTATGGTGCTCTGGGCACCCATCGCAAGCTGCATGGTGCCGGTCAAACCCCCAGGCCGCCTGCCCTCAGGCTCCCGCTGGCCCCCAACCAGTTTGAGCCCTCACTGCGCAGTGTTTCAGTCCAGGGAGACGTCCCCTACGTCGCAGGCCAGGCGTGATGCAGAGCCTCAGCGTTTCTGATGCAGGGCTGGTGCAGGCATCTGCATGGTCTCGGAGGAGTGGGAAATGTTGGGGAGCTCCCGAACACAGCTGGGTCTAGTGGTTCTCACAGCCTCACTCTCCCAGCTGGCAGAAAGGGAAGCAGGAGGCATCTAGAGATTTGGGGGGATGGAAGGGAGGGAAGAACAGGGCAATGAGGCAGCAGGAACTGAATCCAGTGAAAGGCAGAAGCTTCCCCGTTCTCTCAGACTCAGCTATTAAAAAAAAAGGGAGGAGTCATTACATGACCCAATGCCCAAACTCCTCAAGCAGCAAGGCACCTGCTTCAGAGGGACACCACCCCTTCGACTAGTCCAATAAGACAACTGCTGCCTACACTGGCTGTGGTCAAAAGTGTATTTTTAAACAAACTGCAGGAAACAGTTTTTAATTCACAATTATTTTTTTGTTATTGTCATTAACAGGCAGGAGAAAATAAGCGCTAATCTGTCTAAGGAGAAGAAAAGCTGGTAATAAACTGTCCTGTTAAAACAAATTACCTGGATCTCCTCTCTGAAGCTGGCAGCCCAGCAGCATTAAGTCTCCTATCTGCCCATGCTTGGCTTGTTATTTAATTACAACAGAGATAGGGATGACATTCTAATTATATTGAAATGTGAATCTGGGCTTAGAACAGCACATCTCATATATGACCCAGGAGATACTGAGGGAAGAAAGAGTTTTGAGGACAGAAAGAGACAAGTACTTTCATTTATTAATGGTTTTTCAAACAAGGGCCATCTTGGAACCTGTTGAAGAGAGGCCCCAGCAGAGATATACCATAACCTTAAGGACTGTGTCTCAGGCAGTTTAACAGGGTTGTGGGTAAACCGTCTCAACTGACCATGAGCCAAGGAGACAATCAAAGTGACCTTCTGCAGTCCGGCCACCTGCCTAACTCATGATCTTGTTCCTGAGCAGGTAGAGAGGAAGACACAACGCCTCCTAACTACCTTGTGACTGAAAAAAGGTGCCTTTTTGTCTCCACTATCATTATCCACCAGTGCCTCAAAACCAGTAAAGCCTTAAACAAAATGTTTAGTTAAAAGTAACATCCCCTTGTTAGTGAAATGGGGGCGGACACAGAGCACTGACCAGTCAGTGGGTACAGCAGCAATCCTGTATCACCCCTCTTCTCCCCCCACCCTCCTTTCCACATTTAGACCATTCCTGTCAGAAGTGCAAGAACAACGAAGGTCTACAGGGAGCCTTCTGCATAGTCCAATTAAATGCAGCTGCTCCAAAATACCAGTCCATCTTACAGCTGCAGTGTTAGCTTCCCTACCTCGCAGCATCCCTGCTGCTTGCAGAAAACAGGACCGAGAGGGTCTCCTCTCTCCCAGCCCTTAGCTGGGCAGTGCTCATGCTGCCCAAGTGCCGCCTCACTGGCAGAAGTCTGCTGCTTACCTCCAGTCCTGTCCTTGTTATCCCTCTCCTCAATTTGAGCACTGCACAGATTTTCTTCTGTGCTCCACTCCAGGTTAGTTAAGAGGAGGGAGCTACTTTAGAAAAGTGCTGGTGCTGCCAAGAGCTGAAAAGAATAAGCATGATCTATGCTTTCCAGGACTGAAGTGAGAAAAAGATAGCTAAGGCTGAGGATACTGGAATTTATGTTCAAAAATAAGAAATAAAAGCAAAGCCTTTCCTGTCAGCCCTTACAATGCTTCAGGAGAACCAAATGTTTCCTTGGGCAATAGGAAATGAACGGGTATTTCTTACAGCAGTACTCACGTCAGCATGAGACAGTCCTGTAACTGGCTCTTGGTATTATCTTTGGGGATGTCAAGGACTGCGGGGATTGAACAGCTTAAAAGTCACTTTCTGATTCTTTTGCACCATCAGGTTTCTTTCCAACTTGGGGCTGAGCTACGCTGAGAAGAGATCACAGAAGGAAGTTTGATTTTCGGAAGCTATTGGTGAACCTGCCCATTGATTAACGAGTTGCAATATCCCGAACTGCAAAGCTGGTTCAGTTTTCCAGCATTAAATTTCCCCCTTTTTAAAACAAAAAAAAAGAAAAAAGGAAAAAAACTAAGCTAAACACTACTCCAGCACCATTTCAAGTTTGTCTATCCCAGACTGACAATCCTCTTAGCAGTTACTGTCACCCCACGAAAAGGATTTGACACATTCTATGTAGGAAATGTATTTTTATGGCCAGGTAATGAGTTGATAGCTGTTTGCTCCCTTGAACAGCCAGGCAAGCATTCATGGCTCTGAGAAACCTTCTTCTCAATTCCAGTCACAGGCATGCCAGACTGGAGCCTGCAGATGAAATGGAAACACTATTTTCATCTACATCGAAACATGTTTTCAGCTTCTGATGGAGACAGAAAGACGCTGGGTCACATTCAGCTAGATGTACGACTAAGGAGCCACTCTGGGCCAGCAGCTACAGAAGGGTATTAGGAGGGAGGACTGCAGCCAGATTTATCATTCCAAGAAATTAGCTCACCATCTTCTAATCAAAACTGGATTCAAGCTTTCAGGTTTGGAAAGGATCACACTAATACATTTCTCACCACTCTACTTTTGAATAATTTCTAACCTACAGGTGAGGTGAAGGGTTTCACCCTGTACAGAAGCAGCATTCTGCCAGCACAAGCAGCGGGGTATCGCAGAAGTGACCTGCACACAGTGACTGGACCTTCCTCCATAGCAACAGATCCAGCCTATTCACAGGCAGTGGAGCAGAGAGAAGAAAAATAAGGAGATAAAAAAGTTACATGAGAACCATCACAGGTCGGGTAGAGATTCAAGAAGCAGGCAGGATTCAAGTCAGATATATTGCTATTTGGGGCAGGACTCACAGAATGTCTTTAGCAAAGCCGTGAGTAGTGCTACTTTCAACAGGAGACTTAAGATGTAATTTTTGGAATTTTTAGACACAAAACCGCGCACAAAAGATGTATGCGCAATCACTACAAATGCACAACCATTTGGTCCTAATTAGCCAAAGGGTATGTATTAGCTTACCTATCTCGTGCTGCACCAAATACACATAATCATGCAAAAGTCCCATCAGTCCTCTATACTCTTTCCCCTGTGTGGAAAAAAGATTGTGCAGAGGTGCCACCATCTTACAGGCATGCTTTGAGATGTCCTTGCTGCTTAAAATACTTGGAACCCGGGGATGAAAGGTGCCACACAAGCCCCAGCACCCCGGGGAGGATGAGCCACCCTGGCTCTGCTCCGCGAAGGTAGAAGCTGGATGGAGAGAAGGAAGCCCCATTATTTTTCTTCATCAGCCTGAAATCCTCTCCTGACCTAGCTCTGAGAATTTGTCTATTTGGAAGGCTTGCGTGACCTCTGCTTTTTTTTAGGGGGTGGAGAAGAAGGGCTGGGTTTCAAAGAAATGTGATGCAAAAGGAGTTCTGATGTTCCAAGATTGTACTGGGATAATTTCCAATATCTTTAACCTTTTCAGACCAATGGATTTACATCTGCTTACACCAGCAATAAATTTTGATCTTGGTCTCTGGTTTGGCAAATTAGGCATCTGAAATCAGAACTACTCTAACGAAAACCAAAATGTTTGTTGATCCAGTTTGCTGTTATAGCCTCACCATTTAAGCAAGTGGAGCCCCAGTGCTCTGTGTGAACTATCTTCCACGGTAGAGTAAAAGTGAATTAAGGGGAGGCAGTTTCCATCTCAGCTAAGGAGAGCAAATGACCAAAAAGCCTGCTCCCAGTACATAAAAGCTGCAATTACAAGCTCATTATTTAAGCAGTGTATTTCTGATGCTTAATCTTCCTGGATTCATTCAGACACTTAGAAATCCTTCTGAAAGGATCCTCAAAACCTCAGCAGGTCTGAGTCATTTTGAATATTTTATTCTATGTTCCTCAGAACAGATTTAAATAAATTACATTATAACCTCTGTATTTTAATAATTGTAAAACCTGCAGGGGAAGAAGTAAAACCACTTTCCACTTAATATGAGTTTACCAACATCATCCATAATGTGTAAAAAAACCCAACACCAATAAAACCACACAAACGCTCTCCCCCTTGATTTTAAGAACAATTTACATCTTTTACATTTTTTTTTCTGATTTAGCAAGGCAATGTTATGGAGATGAAATTAGCAGTAGTACTACAATAACAACATTATTTTCTGTGTTCTTTATGAGCTAATGGCTTGAGGCTCTGAAACAATTGTTATGTCAGGCAAGATGGAGCCTAGCTTCCAAGCAGACAAAAGCACAATGTCTTTCAGCAGATTAAGCAGCTCGTACCTGCTAGTGATATATTAAGCTCCTTATTTATTGTTCTTACAGGAACTTTGTTTCATTGTATTATAGTTAGCACTCTTGTGGTCAATGAAATCTGCAATACTTAACCCTCCTGCTAGGTTCGTTCTTCTCTCCATTATCCTGCCGAGCAATTTAGTTCTTTCTTAGTCAATAAATTGCTACAGAATTAAATTAGGACTGCTGTAGAAATTAGTCATAGACTACAGGCAATATTATATGGGGCCCGATTAAAATATTCTCCTGAACAGAGGATGACAGCTATATTCAACTAAATCAAAGTGATACATCAGTTCTTTTCAGTCTCTTTGCACCAAATTCTATTACCTGAGTGTAAAACTAGAACGAGTCTGCTGATTACACTGAAATCCCTACATGTTTTACTCTAATGAAGCAGAGAGCAGAATCTGGCTCTTAGCCTTTGTCAAAGACTTCACATTTACAGTATTGTCTTATTGTTAATTCTGAGATTCAGTGGGACTTGTGCAACCCTTGCTAGGTGGCTTGCAAAATGTCTCAAGAACATAACCAAATAAACCGGCCATGTTATTTCTAGAAACTGCAGATCTTTTTCTTCTTTACTAGTAGGACAGCACTGACCTGATGGCTCGTACTTCAGTTTTGTCTTTAACACCCCTGAGCCTGAAAGCTGCCTAACAATGAATGAAGGTGTGTTATCCATCAGTAACAAAATGAATGCATCTGCATCCTTTTAGCCCTTTCCAGGAAGACGCTGGCTTTGAAATAAAGGTAGTGGGAGAGGAAGCTGACACAAAAAGCAGTGCCTCTGTTCAGCATGGCTGTAGCGTGGTCAGGCTGCTGCCCCTCCTGACAAATACGGCGACCTTTTAGCTTGTGCTGTAACGTGAAGGTCTCTCCTGCTCCCTAATACCGCACACTAATGGATTTACCAGTCTTCTGCATTCTTCTAAAACTCTTTTATCAACAGGGGTGAACTCTGAAGGGACTCAAAGGCCCGGCCAAAAGCAATTACTGCCATTTTGCTGTTTCCATGGCACTGTAACAAGGGGAACATAGAGTTAAGATTTAACCAGGTGAGAACAGACTTCTCATATCTCAGTGGTTTACTCACCTAAGAATGACCATGCTGTAACTTGCCCCCACAGCCACCTCGCACCAGGATCTCAAATCTAGCAGTTCTCATGCAGTCCTGAAATGGAGATTGCATAAACTGTGGTAAATTTATAGAGACTGTTAGCTTTGTTCGCCAGGAAAGCAAAACCTCAAATTGTTTCATAGGGGGATGAAAATCATCACAGAATGAGACACAAATGAGGAATTAAGGAATGTAATATAACCGCAAATTTAATTGTCCAGGGAACTGCTTGAAGTGTAATGGGAAGCAGATTCTCAGGTAAGCGTTCTGAGCATGCTGGAATACACGCTTGCTTTTGTTAAACAATGATGCCCTGTATCTCTTATACCTTACTTTCATACAACTGCCATCTCATACGCCCATAATAAGTAACTTAGTTAGAAAACAGTGGGTTTGGAGCATATTTATTTTGTTTCTTTTTGCTTATTTTCATTCTGCTTCTCCACAATGACCAGATAATAATGGTAAAATGTGTGTGACTGTGTCTGAGAGGAAAGAAAAAAAGAGGAGACTTCCCCCATTTTTCCTAAAAGAGGATGCTGTGTGTGTTCTTAACCCTTGCAAGCAACCCTAAAATATATTTAGACAGAAGCAAGTAAAAGGGAAGGCTATAAATACCTTCAAACATATGAAATGATAAACTGGAAAAAATAATGATTTGCCAAATAGAACCCTCTGTCAGAACAAAAAAAAAAAAAAAAAGATGAGTAGGATGTAGTAAAAATATCATGAGATGGTTCCAGTACAGTATTCTTTCTGTTCCCTCCTAAGATGGGGACAAAGACTCCTTGAGAGAAATCAGCACTGTATTCAAATTAAAAACAACAGCTGCCACCTTCTATAACGTAGCCATTAAATTAATAACTGTGCAGGGCAGGGGTGCAAAAAAAACCCCTAAGCACACACTGGGACTTGACTTGCTAACAATGTTCCAGTGGAAAATAGTAAAGCTGAGTCAGATGGTAAATGGATCGGCACAATCAACATAGGACAGCAAAAAGCCTGGTGACAAACCGCACGGTGCTTCTTCCTGCTTATTCTGCTCGGCACGCAAGGGCTAGTCAAGGTCTCCAAAGGAACAGCCAGACTTTGGGGATCCTTGACAAGGAAGGATCGCCATGTATCACCGACGGCTTTAATAATGGTGCGTACCTAGAATGTGCTGAGGAATACTTCTGCTTCTTCACTGCCTTTGTTGCTAAACAGTAAAACATGAGTTTTTATCAAATTAAGCTGACCTGCATAAAATCTAAGGGAGGAAAGAAAATAAATCAGTAACCTGATTCTTCTCCCTATCACTAATAGTGCTTAATCTGCATTTTATAGGCATTCATCATCTTAAAGTACAGGCATACAGCTGAAAATGAATACATTACTGCAAATTGCCACCTGCCTGCTAACTTGTATAATGAAGTGCATATTCACTCTTAGCCCATTGCATGTGTGAAATTGATGTTCTTTCACCGCTGGCGTAGATTGAAAACATGCATATGAACTGTTAATGCAGCTCAGTTGACAGGAAAGTATCTGCTAAGCCACTTTGTTTCTTTTGATCCCATACTAACATACTGGTTTAGTTTCCCTTTGTATTTACAGTTTGCATTGCTTCTTGGCTTTTCAGGTACTGGTCCAGTTCAACCTTGTTCAGTTCACGTTTTCCAAATAAATAAGGCAATATTTTAAACTTTCCATTCCCTTTCAACCCATTTTTGTCTACCCAAATAGACTTAAGTCTGGCCCACTTCCAGTATGATATTTAATCAGGAAGTTGAACTGTGTCCTGCAGAAAAAAACCCAACAATTATACATGACAGGTATGTTAAGTACAACCTTCAGGACAAAACTTACGATTTAAGGTTATTTCATGGCACATTTTTTTAGCTTCAGAACAGCTAGATTTACCTGGACAACTTTAACCTTCCACCTAAGTGAAGAATGAACTGAAGTCCTTTCCTCTGGTTTGATTTATTGGGTCATTTTTAGTCTGGTGTATTCTAAGATACAGGATTTCCTGAGTGCAGAGTAGTTTCAGCACAGGAGATCATGACAGACCAAGCCCCTTTATAGCTTTACATCTTGACACCAGCAGAATTCTCATTGGTAATAGACCCCTAAATAAGGTGTTAGAAACCAATTTGTTTGCAGTTCTGCTGAGCAAGAGCACCAAGAGAGCTGCAAATGCTTTACATTTCCAAAGGACTTTACCCATAGCAACAATCCTTTTAGCTCCTCCAGTATCCTCTAGTCACTCTTTCACTATGAAGACAGACCAGCCTGAACTCTTCTGGTTTAATTCTTGCTGTCAGTGATACATATAATTATGTACAGTTTAAAATAGTGATACTGGAATACTTAGGTCTTTGGAAAATAAACTTAATGCTAAAGAAGCATTTCAGAATGTGCCACAGACAGTGGTTTCTGAAACCTTTTCAAAACATGAGCACTCCCCAGAATTAAGGGGACCCCAGAAGGTTGAATTAGCAAAACTGAACCCAGAAACTGAAGTGGCTAAAAGCAGCAAGGAAAACAACCAACCAGCATTTCACCTTTCAATCTAAGAGATGGAGATACATAGGATATGCACAAATATGACCTTTAAAATGTTACGTAGATGCTTCTGCTCAGCTCAGCAAGTATGCCAAAGAAGAAAACCTGTACAGAAGGAAAAGTTTTGGCCATCTCTACTTTTAGGCTAGGGGGTTTATCAATGCCAGTTACTCCTGATCCTAAGTGTGATCGACCAAGACTGAAACAGACCGAAATCTACTGTTGGCTTGAGCTGGCCGTACTCTAGTATACATAATCAACAAACTAACATTTCTGAGAAATGGTAATTCTACTGTCCCCTAATTTCTGAGTTCTTGGCCTTAAAATATTAGCATTTCTTTTCAATTCCTTGCACAGACCTTACTACTGACCTGTAAATAACTTTAATCTGATAGGTTATTTTGTTGGATGGTAATTAGCTAAACTCATTCTTAGGTTTATTTACTTCAGAAAATGAAATCTGGTCTGTACCCCGTTTTATTTGTTTCCAGAAACAAAACCAAACCAGTGCTCCCTTATGCTTTTGGGAACTTTGCTCCCATCCAACATTCCCTGGCCTCCTAATGACAAAAAAATAACGCTAATCCTGACAACATTAGCTGCAATGATAAAAATATACTAACTTACCAAAATTGCTAAGGAAGGTAATACTTTTTCACCCCAACAACTACATAGTGCTTTGGCCTCTAAAACACTGATGCTGTCTCTAATATGCTAAATGTGTTCTAAATAATATTGGTTTGTTAGTATGTCATCCTTAATTGTTGCCAGTTTTGATTCCTTTAAGAAATGGTACTTAATCCCTCCACCATTTGTACCTTTTCTTGGTGCTAACTTTCAGAGCTCCTGAATAATTTTACTGATGTTTACTTTAAATTTTTGCTGCCTTAGCTTCAGGTCATCATTCTCTGTCCTATCACCATATGAAATGGATTATACTATCCCACAGGAAGGGAATTAACGAAGTAAGGGATATGTACTAGGTTACCATGAAGACAGTTAGAGCCTCCAGTTATGCCTCCTTAGAGAAATCTCTTTCCTCAATTATATAAATGTAGTGGTCTCTGTCCTTCTATTGCCAAAGTCTTTATTCCAATGCCCTCAAAGACAGAACCTGTCCAACAAATAGCATGGTTTATTATTGATCACCAGTGATCAAGTTACTTTGAATAGTATAAAAGAGTGCTAATTTTCTCTCAAGAGTTTCACATTCTCTAACCTAAACAGTCACATCCTTGGGCTTCAAAAGAAAGTTTGGGTTACTTACACTGTTCAAGAGAGAATTCTCCTAAGGATCGAAGCTAAGACTCAGCCATCTCCATGATCACCAGCTTATAACTAGCACACTCAGAGCAGCAAGAAAGAGAAGGGGGATGTCTTTTACAAGACAGATGACCCAATCAAGAAAAGCTCATCTGGGCCTGATGCTACAAGTCCTCGTATAAAGGACAGAGAGCAACTAATCTGAGCAGAGACACTGCAAAGAAGCCAACTGATTTATTTGTCTCAGAGCTCATATTGTGGAGTTATGTACTTCAGAGCTGTAACTTCCAGTAAAGAAAGTGTGAAAGACTGAGCTAATCAAATTGGCAATGAAAATAAATGCAGAGTAAACAACCTCACAGAATATATAAGGCTTCTCAAAAGAGCTACAAATGAAGTGGCCTCATTGCTGTTCTCCAGAAAACCAACTGGTTTTAGTGGAAAGATGGCAAGGAGAAGGTGGCCTTTAAGGAAGCCCTAACCCTGAGAAAATGAATCAAGCTGCAACTCAAACAGATAAAATGCCTGAAAATGTACGAGAAAGAAGTTACAGACTCTTTACGTGTATCAGATAATAAGGGAATTTCATACATCTTTTTACCCTAAGGAAAAATTAGCCACCTCATTTGAACATATCAACAAAATCATCTGTTACAGACAGACAGGGTGAGATCTACCTTATCAGGGTTTCAAGAATTTGAAAAACTCCTCCTAATTGTTTTAGGATGGGATTAAGAGTATCTAAATACCCCTCAGGTTTGTATTTGATGCAATAGTGGCAGTTAAGTCCCACAGAGGATTCAGAAAACCAGTGCTCTGTGCACCTCTGTATTTGAACGGACTTTACAGTCAGTCAGTGGCCTCTGGATCTCGTGCTGATGCAGACTCCTGGCGTGCAGCTCTGTATCAGGCACACAGGGTCCAGAGACATACAGACACATTGCTGATGGGCTACATAGCTCATCTGAAGTTGGTGAACAAAACTAAAGCAAGAACTCCAAAATTACCCTCTGACGCCACTTAGAGCCCCTCTGTAGCCAGTGGGGAGAGGATGGTGCCTCCCTTCAATCCTCTGGATCCTTCGTTGGTGGTATACAATTCTGTCCACTGGCTGGAAAGGAAATTCCTTAAGATGTTTCTGATGCCTAAATCAAGTGCCTTAATCAAGTTGTCTGAATCTTGGCATATGAGGTCAGGAGATAAGAGCCCTGTACTTTCATGGACTGAAAACAGAACAAGAGCTAGAAAGGTGAGTGGGTTTCAGAAACAGACTGTTGCAGAGAGAGCAGAGCAGGCTCTCAGAGGGATTAATTGTCATAGCTCCACTGAAGCCACTGGAGCGATGACAACTGACTGACAATTTGCCTTAGAGAGAACATCTACAGTTATATGAACAGGATAAAAGATATGCGTAAGTGTGGTCTGTGTCAGACACTCACCCACAACTGGAAGCTTTCTCTTTAGACAGGTACCTCCCTAATTGTTCTCTACAAGAGTCCTTAAAAGGCAGGTGGCTACTCTTCAAGACTGGAGAAAGGATGAGATGAGGCTCTTGCTACAACCCCCTGCAGCAATTCCCATCTTCCTACAGCCAAAACTATCTGAAGAAAACAGAACTGTAGGATTTCACACTCTGTATGTAGCTTCTGGTGCTGCCCGCCAGTCCCACTGTTTACATGAATGTGCAAAACTGATCAGCAAATTCATCTTCTAGCCAGCAGAAAGGCTACGTTTTTGCCAGTGCTATCCCTCTTTTGATTCTGTGAAAGGAATAGGAAAATATGAAATTCCTTTTCAGAACTGTGAAATCAAAAGAAAATTACTCCCATCAATTCCAGCAAAACCAAGATTTACCCTTAGAAGTGCTTAAAAAGCACGCAAGGTCTTTGTCCTTATGCTGGATTTGATTTTCAGTTACCTAATGTAAGGTAACTTACTCTTCCTCTTATTAAGAAAGCAGGATATACTTTGATAGCATGTTTATGAAGTATTCAGCTTATGACACAAAATTCATAAAAATCTGTAATGGTTCACGTGAGGACCATGACAGACAGTGATTACTATTAAAATCAGTACTATTATTACTATGACTAATAAACAAATACTGATTAAAATCAAAAGAAACTAATGAATTTTCATAAGATACTGTTTAGGGGAATACAGGCAATTTCTACATATGCCTTCTACACATATGCCGGGCTGGTGGTAGGGACTCTTGTCCCATATGCCAGTGGATTGGTAACATTTATATTATTATTCTGTGTGTCTGTAACTATCTGCCACTTCCAAAATAGATCCATTTCTTTTTTTACACTGATGTGAGCTGACTAGCTCCTTCTTCCTAGTCAAAATGAAACATAACCCTCACATGTTCTTTGCTGTGATGTCCAAAACCTAGCTGCAACACAGAGGCAGGTTTGCACGTTAAAACAAAAAACATGGAACAATAAGAAACACTCTTGACAAGTTACCAATACTGACATATTTGGTCATGAAGGCTCCAAAGCTATTGATTTTCCTAACTGCAGCTCAGCTGATCCAGATGGTCCTTGCAGCCAAGAACTCTTCTAAATGGTAGAACCTGCATTGCTCAAAGGACCCTTTGTCATGGTATATACTAATTAGAGAAACGCCCTTCTTTTGCAAAACCACTGTTTATCATAGTTCAATAAATGACACATACTTAGCAATTTGTTAAATAGGTAGAAAAATGAGCCAGGTCCAAGGTCAATCCAGGAAATACAGACAGGAACAGGGCTGGGACACACCTGCAACACGGCTCAGGGAGGGACTCGGTGCCCTGGGCTGAGCTGGACTGGGGCTCCTGCACCATGATGGTCCCTGGCGAGACTGCTCAGCGCCCTTAAGGGCCCCTGACAGAGGTCTGAGGGATTATTTATAAATTCAGAGCTGCACCTAAGCCTTTACCTCTGGACACGTGTGAAAAATTTTCCTGCTTATTTATTGTAGCTAAATCCAAAAAGTATTGGGGAAGAAGAATGAAAAGAAATGGTGTAAGCCGAGATCTGGGGATCAGGATATCCACATTCCAAATGCAAACTGGACACAGACTTTACCACATCCTTTGGGGGGAAAAAAACACCTGGAGGAATTTCAAACCTTCACAAATAGCTGCTTGTCAGGGCTTTACTAAAAATGCTAACAGCTCCTATCCCCAAGCTCCTCTCGCTCCCACAGATACCAGTCACAACAGTGCCCAAATGAAATAACCTTTTTCAATTTAATTTTTTTTTACCCCTTTGCCTTGCTATTGCATCTAAGAAAAAGCTCCATGCAATTTTCTTAGGTGTATTACTCTCTGCACTTCAGCCCTTTTGCAGCAGCACTGAAAGAGGTATCACCAAGCTGGTATTTCTCAGCTCCTAAGGAAAGCACAAATAGTCACAGAGACACTCATAGAAATAGGTCTCCACAAAACAACAGGCATAAAGAACAAACTGAAATTTGGCTCTAGACAGACATACACTAAAACAAGGACTGGTGAGATGAAAGGACAAAATGATGAGTGAAACAGAATCTCCAGGGCCTTGTCCTCCTTTTATTTATGCCATACCAAGACATACCAGACAACAAAGTTACACTGATAAAAAAAAGCCAAGTTTTTGTTTTCTCTGTGATTATGTGTCAAGCAAAGGGATGAGTTGTATACAAGAAATGTACAATTCTGTCTGAAATATCCCATTTTCTTGCCTTTGAACCAGACTGCAAGGTATTAATCTAAGGGGAAAAAAAAAAGAAGTGTAATCCAAAATCACCAACTTCTGTTTATTAAAACAAAAAATGTTCAGCATCTTGGGACTGTAATGAGAACAAGAGGTTTATTAGCAAGTCTATTTTCTACTCAACAGTCTAACTAGTTTCCTGCTGTGCTGTTTCCCTAATAGGCCTGTGGATTAAATGCAAAGTTTCCTCTACTAAATGAGGCTTCAGACTAACGCTGGAAAAGAGCATGTATTTTGATGAAGAGAAAGTTTTAAAAAAAAAAAAAAAAGTTGTTGTTTAAGCCCTTTGCTGCCCTCTGGTCCCCCTGGAGAATTCAGAGCCAGAAGCAAAGACACAGAGAAACAGACTAAATCACTGGAGGCTGGAATTTTCCCTGCGTATTTTGAAGACTGACATGGACAAAGCAGTGGTAGGAGCTGCACAGAAGAGGCCAATAGCAGAGTAAGTGCTGCAGTCAGTGCTATTAACTCCTTCCTCCTCCTGTTACCGATCTTGCTCTGCCAGGCTTTTCCCGCTTTTATCATACCCAATATTTCATTTGCTTCCATAGACACTTGGCTTCTGCTTTTCCTCCGCCCCTCTTCTATTGCCTCTACAAATCTACTCTTCCCTCTCAGACTCTCTTCCCGCTGTTCTGCAGTTTCCCACCCTCCATGCTCTGCCACCTTCCTTCTGTTCTCCCTTCATGCAGTGTCATGCTTTGCCCATATCTGTCTAGAGAAGTCTTGCACACTCTATTTCTGTCTTGTACACCCATACTGGATGGTGCCTTAGTTTCTCTGTTGGCAATGCCAAACCTCAGACCCACAAATAGTCCCTGGTATCATAACACCTATTAAAAAAAAAAAGCCACAAATTAAGTGATTTTCATGACATCTGAATCTGTAACTCCTGACTGTTACCTGCAGGAACTATACGGATAAGATGGATGAAATATGAAGGTAATATTTAAAGAAAAGCTGTTGTGAAATACACAGACTGCAGGCTTTTCTATGCAGTGTCACAGTTAAGGGAGTTTCTCTCTGATTTTTCCCATTTTGCTTTCTTACTTGTGCATGGTGCTGCTTGGCCAGGGAGGGGGGCCCACCAACATAAAATTCGGCTTTCTCCAAAGGGGCAGAACATGTGCTGTTAACTTTGCAGGTCCAGAAAACTGTTCCACACACTCCTCCTCTCTGAACAGCCACTGCAGGGAAGACTAACAGTTTACATCAATATACTCTGGAAAATATTTGGCTTGATTACTGCTAGTATTAGCAAGGAATTAACTCAGGCTAACCTCCTGGAATAGAGACACAGCTTCCCCTTTATCTCTGTGCTCATAGTCCTTTTTATGCCCTTATCATATATATCATCTTAAAAACTTTTCTCGTGACTGTGCACCAAGAGCAGATGCTTTCTGTGATGGATTTTAAATCCATCTCTGAACCACTGCTGCCCAAAGCAGACTCTTCCATCCTGCAACTACAAATTCTGTTTCTCTGATCTCACTAGATACTTTGCTGCAGCTGTATTTTGAACCCCCACCAATGGTACATCAGCACCAAACTCAGTGATCAAATCAGGGAATAAAGGGTGTTCTTCCCTTTTACCTCTACTACACCAATCTTTGTATGGCCAGAAAAATTTAACACCCAACATTTATATCATCACAAAGATGAAGGGCTTTTGCTCACAGCCAGTAGAAAAGATCTGCTTTTTTCCTCTCCTGCTTCTGAGACATGTTTTTAGCCTGTGTAATGCGTCGTCTTAATTCAATATAATGCAAGCCACGCGATGAGAATTATATTAAGACAAATGGCATGAGGAAATCTGAAACCAGCCTGTGAACACCCTGCACTAGACATATAGCAAAAGGACCATTATAAACTTCTATATTACTATTTCAGACGTATTTGGGGAAAATGTTTGTTCCATTTGAAGTCCCTGGAAGGCTTGCCACTGCTTTCAGCGATCTTAGTTTCAGCCCAGCAAGAGCTGACCTAAATCTAGAGTAAAGTGTAGAGAAAGAAGCAGATTAAGATTCTAATCTCAACTCCATCACAGATTTTCTTCATTAGTTCTGGTAAATCACTTTCACTTTTCTTACCTCTACTTCCCATTCTCAATCTGTGAGATAAGCATCAGCTCTTTTTCACAGGGCACTGCAAGGCTTTTTTTTTTTAATGTAAAATGTAATGACACCTTCTGAGGGAAGATGGATAGACATTTGAATATATTTTCTTTGAGGAAAACAGCTTTAAAAAGCCAGAAAAATCTCTCTTCATGCCCACATGAAAAACAAAGTTTCCTTTAGCTGAAAACCTAACTAGCTTTCAGAATAGGCTGCAATGTGTGCTTAGATCTGTCAAGAAAGTCTGAAGAGTTTCAGATTCTAGTAATACTTTTCAAAGATTTTGCTTTTAAAGACAAAGTTTTTATTAATGTTTTGTTGCTGCCATTATTTGGTCTTGAAAGACAGTTGGGACTTCAGATGTCCTGCTAGCTAATCTGACTCATTACAGGGCCCTTACTTTACTTGCATCATGAATAACATAAAGAAAGGCTGAAAGTCTAATTTCAAGATTATCTGCAGGGCTGTTTTTTCTAAAAACTTTTTCAAAATTTAGAGAGGAGAAATATTTCAGTGTATCCATTTCTCCTGAGCAGTTTGAATCCGGTGGCAAGGAAAGCAAGAGTTCCTTAGAACCTATTATTTTCACGGGGACAGCAGTACAGATTTCGTATGTTTTATAGAATGGGGAGGAACTCACGGTCACTCTCCTCAGTTAGGAATTTTGATGTGGTAATAAGAGCTGGTTTCCATGCAGTTATTTTACTTGGTGCCTGTCAAACTATTAATCAACTTAGAAAAGTTGATTAATCAATGTCGAGACTGTTGAGAGAAGGATACATAAGAACTTATACATTATTTTGAGGCTAGAAGCTGGTGTGAATAATCAGGCAATTCCAGGAATGGTGAAGATGAACCAAATCTGTCTTCACAGCACTTTAAAAAAGAGAGAAGTACAAGCGGTACTTACAGCCACCATCACAAAACACTAAGAGCTCACTGTAAATTCAATTTCTCTTGGGAAGTGTCACAACAACTTCATAAAGCTCAAGTTCAAGATGATTTGTCAGAAGGCTGAGTGGGGTAGAAGCCATTAAAAATAAGGCTCCTAATCCTTTACCTAGGTCTTGATATATCCAGACTTGGACTACAAGCTGCATTGGTGCTGTGGAAGTCTAGTGGTACCCTTCTCACATCCTTTATTTTGCCACCAAGAGAGCACAGTAAAATCACCCATTGTCCCTTATTCTCCCTCAGAACATGTCCACACATACTGCAGTCAACAAGCACTCCTTCATGGCACCAACTCCAAACTTTAATTTATTTGTCTAGCCTGCATGTAGGCAGAACTCTTCGGCAAAGGGAATGAAAGGATTTAAGCCCTGCTTTCCCTCTGCCTCTTCTCTGCTAAAAGCCAGTCCCCAAGAACACAGTCATACTGGACCCATACACCAGCATTTCCTCTTGCAGCTGGGACCCGGTTTTGGAGAGTACCAAATACAGCCACCACACTTGGCAAGCTAAACCACTACTTTGCTTGGAACCAAGTTCTATTTGGGTGACGTATTTAGATTCTTCTCAATTTTGGAAGAGACTTGGGGGGGTTAGAAATCTTTTCTTAAGTCCTGCATGAGGAATACACTAGCACATTAATTAGGGCTCAGTTTTCCACTGGGGTAGGCTTGTTATAAATTTACTAGCAAAGTTATTTTTTAAGTGAATAAATGTAGTGTGCATGGAAAAGCTGACAGACACTTCTCATTACACAGGTCTGGCAGTAGTTTACCATTTCAGAACCATTTCCTCCCAACTCTCCTTTATGATCTTGGATATGGAGAGCTCCTGCCAAAACACAGCTCTGCCAACACACTTTATCCAAATTTACATTAGCTATGCTGTAATCTTCTGTCCAAACACTCACTAGGCAGTGCACTTCCTTCCACACCCAGTCCTCTGTTTGCGCGTTCGCTTCTTGAGCCATCCTAGAGTTCAGCAGTTTCATTTTAGTCCCTATTTGCACTGGCAATTTATTCCAGGACCAAAGGTCTTGCACACAGAAAGCCAGGTGTATCCATTTGGCAGGATTCAGGAATTGATGTGGATTGAAGCTAGAATGGGACTTCCCAAACAAGCTAGACCTTGAGCGTGCAGTCCCAACATGAAAAAGCTATGGCTCTAGCATGCTGCCCATGAGCTGCCCTGCATCTGTTCATACTATCACACTCGGTAGAGGCACTGACTATCAATCCCTGCTTCAGAGAACGTGTCCTCCTGAATCCAGCCTTCAAAGAAGTTCCAGCACTCAAGGAGTTGCTGTTTCCACCCTACAGTGGAATGAGTATTTCTCTCTGCGCAAGGTATTGCAGCTGAAATGCCTCTGCACGCCAATACCGAGACTGGTATCTAGCACAGCTGGCCCTGCAGTATTACATCTAACCTGTCAGAGCTCATTTTCAATCTTGTTATTCTGGGGGCTGGCGTGCTGCCAGCTCATCTCCCATGGTCCGGCAGCACGAACTCCCCTGGGGTGCACTTTGTTTTCAGATGTCTCTCTCCAGCCTTACACAACACAAAGCTCTGTCATAAAGCCTGTGCGGAGAGCAAGATTTCTGTGCCTACTAGATGCAAACTAGTGGCATGCATGTCTGGGTCTGAAAATCTATGCCAGCGTTGGTCTGCCTGTCCTTGTAAGCATCTCTGCTTGGTCTGACAGTCCCGTGTCTTGGCACGCTGAACAAATCAGAAAATAGCCTTCCTATAGAGGGAAAATCCTTTGTGGAAATTCAAGCTTCTATTTTCACTCTCCCTGTGTTGAACAGTAAGTAAATACGCAGTAGGTCAAATCAGCTGGAGTTGTTTTTAAATGTGTTTTCCCTCTCCTTTCCACCCCCTACACCTGGATCTTCCTTTTTGCGGTATCTTTTCTTGTAGCCCATATTAATAGTAGTGAAGTGTGTAAGAAATACTGTACATCTGTTACCTGTTCTTCCTGCCCCACTCTCTCCTTACCTCCTCTGCATAAACAGTCAGACATGCCATGTTGTATGTATCAGCATGCACCAAGCAGAAATGTTTTCAGCTTCAGGTACCTTAAAAAGGAAAGAAGACAGAGTTTAGGGAAGTCAAGTCTGGAAGCACACTGTGTCCCCTTAAAACAGTCCACAGATTATAATGATTCATAAAGTGCATACATGGGGAATACTGCTTGAAGTTGGAAAGTAAAGTAACAAGTTTCCAATCTTCCAAAAAGAAAGGAAAAATAAAAAGAAAAAAACCTCAAAAATTGAAGATACATACAGTGTTTTCTTGCCTTGCTAGATGCTTATGGAAGATTCCTGTAAATGACATGTTAACATTCCACCCTTGGTAAGAAACATGCTCTTTTCTTGAAATGCAGTAGAAAAACCTACCTTCCATGAGTATCTAAGAAGTGAAAGGCCTGAGAATGCTAAACTAAAGGAGCAGTTACATATCTCACTAGCAGAGTATGCTTTGGGCTTCATTACATAGTGAATACAAATGTAAAATATGCAATGTAGAATTTAAAAGGGTATCTCTTTGAGATTATCAGGTCCTCTGCTGTGTTTCAGGTCTTGAATGGTCACAGTGTGGAGCATCTTCATGTTGGTTTGGTGTCAGTTTGATAAGAGATGGATTTAAATACCAAATCTGAGACTAGATATTTTCCTAGATTTCTAAGAGTTGAAAAACTTGACCTGGATTTTCTGAGACTAGACATTAAGTTTCCTAGACTTCTAAGAGTTGAAAAATTTGACCTGAATTTTCTGAAGAGCACCTCAGATGGGCTCTTAGTCTGAAAAATCAAGATAAGAGAGACCAAAAGAATGACCAGCAGGCTAAGACTACTAATTACAACCCTGTAATCGATTGTATCCATAGCCCCAGGCAAGCTACTTCAGCACTTTGCAGAGTCTGACAGTTAAGGAGAAGGAAGGAGCAATGAGCAGCAGTAGAGGTTTTTTGATGTGCATTATAACTTGCCATTTCATGTGGATCAAATAGTTACCAAGTACTGATGGATTGGTTGAGTTTAAAGTACTACAGAAATCTTAATATCCACTCTGAATCCCCTGCAGTCCATTGTCTTCCTGATCCATACCCTTAAGCAGCATGCTCAAGAGCAGAATTTCTTCTGTGGTTCCTATTTCCCTCCTCTTATATAATAAACAAGAGAAAAACATGCCAAATGAACAGGGGTAAAAAAACCCAAACCACCAAAAACATATAAACGCACACTATCAGCATCGCTAAGCCCAGCCAAATTGCTAAAGACCTTCCAGAAGTAGTCAAAACTAAATCTATGCTTTGAAACAAGAATAAAATTGTTTGTTTAATCAGTTATTGATCCAGTCTCTTTAAACCAATTACTTAAACTATTCATCCTGATCCTGGCAGCAATAAACAAAAAAGAAATCATGTCTAGATTAAATGGTAACGGACATCCTTAAACTCACTCCTCCCCATTCCAGTCCTTAGGAAAGGTTGGCACTGCATCCATTTTTCTCTCCTCTCCCTTTGCTCTCCCTTCCTTTCTGCTTCCTTGAGGGAGCCCCATCCCGTTTCCTTAGCTCTAGCTACTGCTGAGCAGCACATCAACCTAAGTGTGTGCATTTATTCCCTTTGTAGCAAACTACATCTGTTGCATAATTTATGTCTTAAACATCTTTAAAAGTAGACAACTAGCGAGGAGAAGTCTAGCTTCACTTGGTTATATTTTGTAACATTTTTAGTGGAACAAGACATTAAGAGGCGTGCGAACAATTTTGACAAGCTTTCTTCTACTGCGGGTTGTTGCTAACAAAAAGGCATTGAGGCATTGCACTGTCAGATTTAGATATTCTTGAGAACACATTTGTCCCCAGCACAGTAACACCACCAGCCCTGGGTTTTATGTTAGCTCCATACCATGGTGCTGAAAGCCTCTGGGCTCAGCCCTGCTGATGGTCCAGCAGAGACTATAGGGTAAGTTTCAAATACAGGAAAGATTCCAGAGCTTCTGAATACAAATACCTCTTAAGTATCTCAATACTTGACTCACCATTTGCATAGACAGCAGGAAGGTGTCTGGAGTATACGGAACAATCTTACACTGTAGAAAAAGTAAGCCCTACTGAAAACTTTATGTAGTCACCTACTTTTCAATGGTGTGAATATACTTTTAAGTACTTTTGTCTTGAAATTGGCAAGTCTGCTTCTCTCCCAAAAACCAGTTTTCATTGAGATTGCTGTGAACAGGATTAATGTGGTCATTTGAAGAACTGGGAACAAAGAAAATCCTGCAGATCAGACAGTCTTAGGTTTTCAGATGGAAACGTGGATAGCCTCACCTGCGTGGTCTCTGTTTATACATAGACACACACATGCAGGCATCTATCAGCCTGTTGGAGAATACTTAACTGCTTGACATGATGAGGCTGCAAATGCTAACTTTTTAACAAAACCCTCTGGTGAACATACTGTTCAGATATGAGTCCAGCTGTTCATACAGAATGTTAATCCCAAGACACTGACTTTTAGAGCATGGACCTTGGAGAACATTCTTGGAGTGTGCAAACCATCTCAGAAACTACTGAATCACTGAAAGATTCGGTCTGGTATTTTCAGATTCCTTGATCACTTCTACTTACACCCAAGCATGACCTCATCTTCCTGCTATGAGACTCAGATGTGATGAGTTATTATCACAAATATGTCCCTATATGTCTGATACGGTGGTACACATCATGCAAAACACACCGATGCATCAGCTGGCTCTGTGGTGCTGGCATTTGAGTTAGAGGATAATATTATTTTGAATTGGCTTTGTGAAGTACAATTTTGAACCCTATCTAAATATGAAATAATTAGATATTTAATATTGTGACATACCTGTGAATACCTATGACTACTCTTGTCTACAGTGACTGGAAAGATTTTGAATCTGCCTGCTGCCAAAAATCCCACTTACTGCTGCTTGGCCTTGTGCAGAAACTGTCCTAGCACCTTGCTGTCCCCATTTAAGACATGTTAAACAACATGTCAATCCCACAGAGGCTTGCTATAAACACAGACCTTCACCAGTTCTGTACCAGTTGGCCACCTTAGAAAATTCAGCTTCAAGAAAGAACAGTGCTCATTTGACAGTCACACAGACAGGTGACATGCAACTGCCAATTTTAGTCCATAAAAATCATTCTGTCCTGGAAAGCCTGTAGCAACAGCTTCAAGCAGTCAGTTAACCTTAGCAGTGCTCTGGGATATTCTTGAGGCTTTTTTTTTGAATGCTCATTGGTAACTATCATGGTCTGTACAATGCACATACGCATGCATTCCTTCTCTGTCTTGTTTTCTAAACACTTATTTCTCAAAAGCAGGGGGATGCCAGCTAGACAGAGTTCAACAACTGTGTATGTTGTGCACTGAAACACAAGTCTGAGAGGAAGGGGAAACAAATGTTCTGCATTTGCTGTTCTTCCAGCCTTACCAAGAGTCTTAGCAAATGAACAGGAAAGGATTGCTGTTAAATATCACAAGATTTTTCTCTACCATTGTAATCTCAAGTGCACTAACCATTGCTTTCCAGCACCAGCACCTTGACAGGGAGATGATCCCTGTCTAATGGATCTCATGAGTCTGCATTTTCACCTTGTATTTAACTTTCAATCTTTTATTGACCAACTACTCCTTGCTATAACCCCTGGCTATGTAATTGCAACAAGAGCTGTAGTCTTTAGCAGCAGTATATCTAGACACACAGTTTACTACAATACCTTGTGTTTGCCATGTATGACACAAACTCAGACCATAATTTTGAAATTTCCAGTAATTTTAAAACATGAAACTAGCATATATAAATACTTTTTCATCCACAGAACTCAAAGCATCTCACACATGTATTATCACCATAAGTATTTTTTCAGCAGAGAGGGTTATATTTAATGTACAGAGAAAAGACTCTTAAATTAAATTCTTGTGTTAGAATTGAAGGAGACAACACAGCAGCAACCATCCATGGAACATACATGTACGTTCTCTGAGAACAACGTGTCTTCAGGACTCCAGCTACAAATTGTTTAGCAGTAACAAGAAATCAAGTTTCCAGCACTGTGCAAGAAAAGTGACAGCCAAATAAATTAAGTAACTTGTTCAAGATCATTCCCGAAATCAGCTTCAGTGCTGGGAACAGAACATACTTTGTCTACTTTCCTGCTGTTTACTTTATTCACTGACCCTAATGGCTCCTCCACCGCTCCCACAAACAGCCTGTCTCTCCTTTGTCTTCATATCCTCCCAATTATTTACTTCCTTGCCATAACCCCCCAGCTTGCCCTTAAGGCAAATGATGCATGTTGAGCTATTTTAACCACCTCTCCAAGTCAATCCTTCAAATTCCTTAACCATTTTTGTTACCTCTCTGACTTACCACTTTGGCATGGAGGCAACAGAATTGAACGTAAATACTGTGACTCCAAGGTTTCTGCAATTTAGAGTGATGGAGACTTGGAGGCATCCTGTCACTCCTCCAGCCTCTGGTGCAGACAGTCCCCAGGGCAGGAACAGGCTGCCTTCCCCGTGATGACTCCTCCACCCGCATGCTCCCTCCGGGGCAGGCAGTGTGTTCCCTCTGTCCTGACACAGCTCCCATATTACTACGATTACCAACTACTAGTTTCTGCATAGTTTTGTTGTCCTGTACGCTGAACCCGCTATTGCAGAACCCCGAATCAAAGCCAATATCTCCCATATTAAATATAAGGCAGTCATGGAGATCAGCATGGTTTCCTGCAGCTCTGCTGATGGTATTAAAAATTAATTCATCTCAACATATCAGCAAAGCTTGCCACAGAAACTGAGGAAGGCATTCTGCTCTGTTCTATACGAGCTTTATTTTAGACTTAAACTTGAGAATGGAGCTGACCCACAGCAGACAATTCAAATTCCCTTGCTATACGGACAGATGGTTTTGGGCCGTCATCTACAAGCCAGTCCAGCTGCAGATCCCAGAAATGATCTGTTTACAGCTGCGTCATTATACGTGGGAAGAAAGCAGCAAGAAGTTTACAAAATATCTCAGCTAGAAGCTGCCCTTGCCTGTCAGTCTTATGATAAGGGGAGACCTAGGAAGTTCAAATGCAAAAAAATTGGCTTCAGAGACTCACCAGCTTGCTGTGTCCTGCAGTATAACCAGAGGCAACAAACTATGTCAAGCACACAAGATGAGTTCAAAGTGTGCAAGAGCTGAAGTGATCTGCAGAAGAAAATCAATAGAGACAAACCTGTGTTAAGTAGCCACATGACAGATTAGCAAAGATCAGTACGATAATGAAGAGAATCTTTTGAGAAACAGGATTTATTAGGCTTCATACTGTCTTTTGAAGCAGAGCTTGCCTAGCAGAGGTGCTGTATTTCCATAGATTTTCCCACAACGTCCATGATCTGTGAAACATCAAGCAGATGCATTGATAAATTCTTTGACAAAACTAGATTGGAAAGTTCGTTTTGCAAAAGTAAAATGCATGTAACTTGTGTAAAGCAGAAGAAAAAATGTAACAGTTCATGACAGGGCAAGAAAAACAGCTCGGAGTAAGAGGCAAAACCTATAAAAGCAGCTTGTGTTAACAACCACCAAACTGAAGAGATTATGATAACATCTGCAAGGAATTTTTGCTGCCTGGGCAACCCTTCAAACTCATGGTATGTTTGTGCAGAGCAGAGAGAGGGTGACTTTATGGATATTTATGTGTTCATGGCAAAACAAAAGGGGAAGAGAAGAAGCAAACAATTTCCAGCTTCACAAAGTTACATTGGAAAGAGACTACTGTTCATAAAAACAACAACAACAAAAAAAACTGTTTTTACTCAGCTGCTAAAATCGTGTCTTAAATTTCAAAATCAAGGCATGATGTTATTTGTGGAGACAGAATCCCATTATCCTGCCTGTCCCCTTGCCAGAACCCACCACCTCTGGAGCGAAGCGTGCCAGCTGTTTCACAAATGAACAGCAATTGCCACTGATGACTGCAACAGATAGTAGAGCCTGGCCTACTGCCTCTTACAAGGCTCCTTCTTTGGGACATTCTGCTTTCTTTCTCCCAGATGCAAACCACGTTTCCATTAGACTCAGGAGACTAACTGTGATTTCAAACACACTAAGAGTGACAAAGCTTCCCCCAAACACATAAACACATATACACATAATATGTTTTCATTGTTTTCCAACCAGCAGACATTTGCCTAATTTTATTCAGTCAAAATGTTTTTGCTACTAAGTGCCTTGATGGACTCCTTCTGCATAAAAAACAACCCAGATTGAAGTCGCCAATTCAAAACTACTGAAAGCCTCATCCGAGCTTTCCTCTCTTTTACCACCAGTACAGAAACTTTCTTTAAAAGAGCGCCTGGGTTTCCAGCTCTGCTGCATCCAGCACGTACCCAACACCCCTGTGGCGAATAGTCTAGTTTGAATTAAAACCAAAACAGAACAAAACTATCCCACCTTTTGCTTAGATTTTAATTCCTTTCCACTCTGTAAGATGGTTAGGGTGTGCCAGTTATAAAAAAAAAAATCCTAATAACCAGCAGTGCTTCTTCTCCAGAAGGGAATTCATTGTACACTCCTGGCTTACCCTTTACCATTAGCCTTGTGATAGCATCCACCAAGCAGCTGGGCAAGGTCTAAGCTACATGGTAAAAACCCAGGGCCTGAGCATGATGAGGTTCATTTTCTCTTCCCCGCTCCTTTGCTCCTCTGCACCCTGAGGTGTGTCCTGGCTTCACAGCTACTCCTTCGGCTGATGGATGAGGTGGCCGTGCTGCAGGGCCGGAACCCCGGCCCGTCTGTCCGGGAGGCAGAGGGAGTGCCTGGGGTGGTGGCAGAAGATGGGGGGGGGGGTATTTCACTGACACATTTGCTTCAAGAAAGCATTCCTACAGCTTTTTTTTCCTTTGCAAGGCTCTCCCTCTTTCACTCTTTGCAGCACGCTTCCCTTATTTTTCAGTAGGAAGAATCCATTCCAGACGTGCCTTTTATTTACTTCGTTCAGGGTAGTCCAAGACATGGTGTCAAAAAAGCACCATCTCCTTCTTTCACCTGGGCGCCTTGCAGAAACTGCCGGCAGCATACCAAAACCATGAAGAATTTCTAACATGGCCATATCCTCCTTTACTTTACAGCAAAGACTACTGGAGTCCACATTCCCAATGTAGAAAGCAGAAGAAATTCTGTACTGTCTTGTTTTGAACCAGACAGAAAGAAGTGCGATGCTTTCCTTCCCTCCGCTGTTTGTAAGATGAAATACTGACATTTTCCCATAGGACATAATCCCTCCTGAAATCCTGCTAAAGATTCTGGACTGACAGACATTAAGCCTCGGAGGAATTTCCACAGAGGCTATATCCAACCTTTACAATACTAAAAAAAGCCTGTTAATACTATAGCAATGTGACATAACGGTACCAGGGCAATTACATACAAGAGCCCTGCATGGTGATAAGTTCAAGACACCACTCTGATGCATGTGACTGAAGAAGAGTGAAGAAGGACAAACGTTTACACCGCTTTTGTGACCACAAAGATCAAAACTATGACTGAATTTCTGAGAGGTGGATGTTCAAAGGAGACCAATTTCAATGAACTGAGACTAAAGTGTTTTCCAGCACTAGCTTTCTCCTGCTGTATCTACTTCCCTTAAGTGAACTGTGCAGCGTGTGCTCAGCTCTGTGCTGCTGCAGCTGCCCCACCATCAGGACCCACACTAGTGAGTTTAAAGCAAATTCAGGTATAGCTACACCTTTGCCCTCCCTGTAGATATACCTTGTTGGTTGAGGCAAAAACATTTCAGCCCACATCCCTCTCACCACCAAGCAGCAACAGCCCAAGACAAACGATCATCTCTGGGTTGGCGTCCTTTGTCACCTTCATACGTACTCGCAAGAAGACAGCCACCCTGGGTGCGTGGGGGGCTATTTGGGAGCTGGAACGAGCCATCACTTACCCAGCCCCCTCATACATTTCTTCTCCTGTCAGCATTAAAATTGTCAGATTGGCATTTTCAGCATGATTCTGCCAAGACGAACTTGAACTATGCATGCATCTGTCTTCTTCACATCAGCGTGAATCTTCTTTCACTGCTTCCAGGGTTGTTAATCCTTCTCCTCTGGGACTGCACCAGGACAGTCCTTTCTTCTTGAGGATAATCGGACTGTCAAACAGGATTCTAGAAAGGATGGAACAGTTCCTTTAATTTTACTTACTTCTTTATAATTCGGTGTTCAGTCCCATCAGAGCAGAAAAAGGACAGGCGCAAGTTCAAGGATGATTCTGGCATTTTTTTAATGGCATTCATAGGTGGTGGTTAATCAGAAGCCCATTTCAGAACTTAAAATTAAGAGGAATTCTAAAGATAAAGCTAGCAAACATTAAAGGAAGCAACCAGAGTGGGTAGGAGAGAGAAAGAAGTATTCACTCACAGTAAACTGCTAACACAGAACTGTTCAGACAACTGAAAATGGGGGACCCATAATGCATAAGGCAGCCCCACAGGACAAACTTCAGAGGGCCAAAGGTTTATGGAAGGAATGGTTCCCTTCAGTGTCCCTTCAGCCATAAGACTTGTGTCCCACTAGCAACATAAATCTCAGAAGAACTAGACTGGAGTATATAAAAACAGGCATGTACATAAATTGTTGCAATGCCTCACAATGTCTAGACCTGAGTGTAGTACCATGCTCAGCACATCAGTGGCACACATGTTCTGGTTGCCTTTGGAACAAGAAGAGAAGAAAGAAGATATTTCCTGCTATGCCAATCTTTTTTCCCCCATCTACACTGCATATACAAATTCTAATGAAATGCAGCCACTTCTGCATAACACAGAGCACAAAACAACTTTTTTTTTTAACATGAGGGAGGGAAAGCACAAGGGACTTTCAGTTTTACTACGTAAGACACCAAAACTAGATCTATCAAACAGCTATGTCTACAGAAAGTGAAAGACCATAATTTACCATCTCACCTCAAAAACTATTTTCAGCAGTATAAGGCTGCTAGCAGCAAAGTGTCTTGCTGGTTTATTGGTAAATCACAAGAGAGAGCATCTTCAGCTGAAGCATCAATGCCAGGCAATGATTTCTACACAATCCTGTGCTTACAGCCTTGGAAAATTGCCTGGGTGTCCCAGCAGAATCAAACAAGATAAAGAGAGAGCGATTCAAGTAAGGAGTAATAACAAGGCCTGGAAAAGACTGCCTGCTTACAGGCAAATGTGATATTTGCAGTAATTAATAAATGTGACAAGACAGAAAGGAGCTGATACTAAAGTAAGCATGAACAGCTTACAGTTCAGATCTGATACAGTTTAAAGTTTCCACTCCCAGTTTGGAAGTTCTGAATTTTATTTTTAAATTTATTTTAAAGCCGAACCAGCCCAGCACTCAGATCTGGGTTCAGCTTTTCATTTCACCAGAAGTGAAGAGGATTTGGGGTTAGAATTCTGGACTGAACCTACTACAACCTTAAACAATGGCATTCTGTCTGACAAAATTCACCTACTTTACTGCGTGAGAAAATACTAATTGCAGGGTGAGGTTAGATTGAACCCTCCAGTAAGAAAAGTCATTTATTCTGAGAACAACTTCTCTCTAAGCAGCAAAAAAAAAAAGGAGTCGTCTGAGACCAGTTTTCCATTTTCATTGTCAGGGCAGTTTTGGAAGACCCGTGTTCACTAGCAGTCCCTGCTAATCCCTGCAGGACCTGTAACCAGATGTATGTGGGAGAATGAAACATAGTACTGGCCCCGAGAAGCATTCCTGAACTTTATTTTTTATTATTACAATTCACCTAGAAACTTTAACTATGACGTAGCCATCCCTGGGACAGACAGCATATAAACTATCCTCAGAAAGAAACTCCCTGCTCCAAAAGTGTTATAACCTCATAAGTAAAGTGTAAGAGAGGAATGAGAAATGATCCTTCAAGACCACACAGCAGCTCAGCAACATGACTGGGGTTCAAATCTGAGTTTTTCTGGCTCCCAGGCTACAATTCCATCAGCCAGAGCAAAGGAAAGCGGCACAGGTATTTTCACTCGTGTAACCTGAACGTACATTGCCCAGCTCACTCTCTTCAGTGTCAGTCAGTGAAACTAAGCATACCCAAAAATAAATGCCATCCCTTCCGCGCCAAGACACTACAGCAAGGATGGAAGACGCACCCAGCACACTGGTTTCTTGATAGGTAGCTGTGGTGAAGAACAACCCGTGGGTTGGGGCTTGCTCATCCATCCACTTGGGGATGCTGAGGCCGCAGAAAGCCAGCAGTGACACGGAGAAGAGGAGGGCACCGGGAGCTCTCCCGTCCTCTTTGTGTAACTACACAATCAGGCCACGATTCCCACTCTGTTTTTATCCTGGTGACAGAAGGTGAAAGCTTGCTATTCCCAGCCACATTTATTTATCACTGTACTCTGGTCTCCATGGAAACAAGCCATGATATTACCGGCTGCAACAGGGAGGTCGGGAGGTCTGCAGAAGCTGCTGGGAGCCAGTGGCACAGAGCAGAACAAATGCTAAAACTAGAAAAGTGTAATTTCTCTGCAAAGAGCAATGAAATAAGTGGCAGGAGAGTTGAAAAGCACTAAATGTGAGAGGCCTGAACTTAATACCACTTCAATTATTTAGCAAGATTGTCTCGTCTATGTATTTGGATGAGTATGATCAAACCTCAGGACTGCTGAGGTCATCTCATCAGCGCTTACAGACAGCGCTGGCATATTGTATCTCTGCGCCCACTGGGCACCTTTGAATTGCTTTTTATCAGCCTTCTCTAGAAAAGATGAACAAGGAAAAAAAAAACCAAAGCCAGTCGCTCAGAGCTGAGCTTGATCCTACAGAAATCAGTGACATCAGGTGAGTCCAGACTTGGCTCTAAACAAATAAACACAGATGACAGTAATAACAGAGAAATAGAGGTAGTAAATGCATGCCATGCGAGCCTGCATCTGGAGTCAGAGATAGTTTTGCTAGGGACCAGAGGCAGATCATATGATTAGTTTAGTACCATCAAACTCTCCTGAGCTATTTAAATGTCTAAACTGTGAAGAATGTGAAATGTCTTCCCTTATCCATTTAGTAAGCTAGAGAAATATTAAGTCAAAAAACATTTTTCAGACAGGGACCATAGGAGTCAGTGGGAGACACTGATCTGTCCCACCTCCAGTATTTTGTTTCACTTACTTACAGAATGCCCATCATCCACTCTCCAGGATAAATGCATACAACAGTTAGCTTCTTCTACAGAAGGAGCTGATGGGAATATCCCAATAGATCTTCTGTCTTTACACCCACCTGGTATGCCTCACTTGTACCACATGGTAACCACAAACACAGCAATCTCACAACTAAATTTCTTGACACAGCTTGTATACACCTCAGACCGTAACCCAACTTCCTAAGGAAGCCTGGGAGAACTCTCTAGCAAGGATGGCACACAGCAGCCTGTTACTATTTGTAAGAACCACAGACTCTGTTTTCATGGCCAGAAAGAACCATTTGAGTAATTTCATCTGATCTGTAACAAAGAGCATAAACCACATCCTTGATACAACCTCTTGTCTGTGCTACAGAATAGAGTCTAGAAGGTGAGCCCAACCAAAAACTCTGGTTATAAGAAATAATTGCAATGCCTGGACAGGGTTTCCTGCAATTCATCACTGGCATAATTAAAAACGAGAACCCTACCTCCAGTCTTGCTTCAACTCAGATTATGTTACCCATTTGTCTGCCACGCTGAAGAGCAGAACAAGTTTTGTCCCCTGTGCAAGACTGTAATGAAGTCACTTGTAACCTCTGCTTGCTAAATTCAGTACATTCAGTTTCTGGAATCTTTTGGTAGAAGACCAAAAACCAATCAATGCTGTATTTCACAGAATAAACATATGATAGTGATGGGTATCTTAAATATGTATTTGTTCATTTTAGCCTTTGCTTCAGACAGGCCATTGCTACTGCACTAAATTGCAAAGATTTTTCCACAAGTACCTAGCAAACATCTGAATTCTCTGAGACAGAGAATTGTTAGTGATCTCACAGTAGACTAAAAAGATTCTGAATCTTTAATAACCAGGTGTTTAAGAAAGGACATATTATTTCCAAGTATCGAAGTGCCAAGTTATTCAAAGTTTTCAGCTGCTATGAAGTCAGCATTGGTCCCAAAAGCTAACAGAAGGTGCCAGAGAGCCTTTCTAGAGGCTGCCTATGAGCCATGAATTTTATTTTATTTTTGTAATTTAATTTGGAATAACATGTAAGACTTGCAGGATGCATGTGTAGCATCAGTGCAAAGTGGCTTGTTTATTTGTTTTCTGGCCAAAAAGCAACAGCTGCTATTACTGAGAATGTCTTGAATACAAAGAATTGCAAATGAACTCTACCTCACGAAGAGTTTGGGGACAGATTTTTAAAAAGCAGCTCTGATATATTTGCAAATTATGTCTAGGCATGCTTGTGAGCATCACCGGCGCTTCCAACATATCCACGTGCAAACTGCTATAACTCTTGACATATGGACTTCCGCAGGTCCAGGTATCATACTGCCAGCAGCAGTTTTACTCAGGCAGTGCCAGCAGCAGAAGTATATTTAGAGTTGTTTAAGCAGAAGTCATGCACTTGCTTTTGAAATTTTGGCCCAAAATGTAAACTGAAAAAGTCAATATCCATCAGCTTATCTTTAAGAATCTAAATCTAGAATGCACAAAAGAACTGATTTGTTCTTCAGTTTACACGGAAGCTGCTGTAGCAAGTATTCATCTGATAGAATACATTATATCACGTGTATGTGATCAAATGTACATTCAAAGAACATCATCGCTATGGGAAAGTCCTACAGAGTTTAGTAAGAAATACAAACCTACTGACCATTTTAAATTATGCTCCAGAGTCTTGTGCCAGGTGAGATGTACACCAGCTTTGTACCTCGTCTTTCTCACACCAAACTGTACTACGCGCTCTTGGTGGAGGCAAGCCAATGAGGCTGTAACATAAATATGTCCAGAGGCAGTACATCCATACTGCCCTACCGAAGAGAAAAAACAAAGAAAGAAATCAGAACTAATTAGTACTGTAATGTGTCCAAGGCTAGATTTAGCATCATTCAACAACCACAGGCAGCAGGAATGAAGAAAAATGGAGCCAATTTGTGGCTCGGTATTTATTAGCATTTAGATAATATGCCCCATCCATCATATACAAGGCATGTTTCAAAAGTACCAGTGCTCCTGTGTCCTGAGTGCCCAGAACCCTTGTAAATAGCCTTCCTCGGATCTTGCCGAGAATAAAACACATTCATCTGGATGCAGCCGCTGGGGGAAGACATTTTTTCCTTGGGATGTAAATAAAGACTGATGATACAAAGGAGTCATAAAAGTAGGAGGCTGCAGATTAAGACAGAAGGAATCCACTCCTTCCCGCTGACGTACATCTGTGATTTACAAGCTGCCAAGCACAGCCATGGGATTACGGGAATAAAATCCCAGTTGATGTTGACAGAGACAATTTGAAAGCATCTAAAAATCTTCAGCCAAGTTGGTTGCTCCATTACTCAGCTGTTATTTAGCAGGGCGAAGAAAGGGAACCCCAAGACTATAGAAAAGGGCCTGTAGAGGTTCCAGAAAGGAAAACATTAAACACGATAGTAAAAGTTTGATTCTTCTCTTTATCCAGAAAGTAAGTAACCATGGACAGCACCAGATTTAGACAGGTCTGAACAACAGATCCATTTCCAGATGTTGCAACCACCCACTCGTGCAAGCACTCCAGAGAAGTAGTCTGGAATGAATTTTGTATGTGCCATTTAAAGCACAGTTTAATTTCTATAGGACTATCGCTTTGCACAGAATGGGTTCTTACCATCATTTACTGCTTAGTGTAGAGAAGGAGATAGAAGCAGAGGTTCATGGCTTCACTGGGATCTTAGAATGCATGTTGTTTTTCTCTGGTTTTGAAGTTTATTCCCCAGGCACTCCAAGACCAGACTTCCAGAAATCTCATCAATTTTTGACTCAGCAAAACCCTAAGTGGCTGAAATTAAAGATACAGAAAATTAAACATACACTTAGGCACTTTGATAAATCAAGGCCTATAAAAATTAGACACCAAATGAATCTTTTCATGTATATTTCTGCTTTGCTAAAGTTTTAATGAATTTTGACCTTTCATCTCATTTCAGCATGGGAGACACATTAAAACATCTTACGTAATTTCCAGGAAAAATAACTTCTTGCCTACCTTTATTTAAGAAAGTAAATTGTTCTGGGTCCTAAGTAGTTGTCAACTTGAAAACAGTCAGGCTGTTCTGTATTTGAGCAGCTGTTAACTAAAAACAAACAAAAGAAAACAAAGCAACCCATTTCATAATGAGCATCTATCTATAACGATTATAAATCATTAGTATCGGTTAATTTATTAACATAACAGACATCAGACTTGGTATTCCTAGCACAGACACATAATGTCTCAAGTTATTTGTTTATTTATTTGCATAATCTTTGACAGCACAGTCAGGTTAGATGATCCATTTCTGAGTAAAATGGCAATTCCTGGGTTGTTACCAGTGGATATAAAGACCCAGTAATGGTGACAGAAGAATTCACTCACAAAACATACTTGACAAATAGATAAGCTTCAAACTCTCCAGTGGCTCAGGACTCTAATGAGGAAGGAGGTTAGTAAATAGGAACATTTTAATTCAGGAACAATGACATGCAATTAATATCAGTGCCATACAGCCACATATCCTGAAAACAATTAGGATCTGCTGAACGAGCAGCTACGTTTACTGAGATTTCTGTGCCAGCAAATAGTGGGTATAAAGAATGCTTAAAATAGCAGAAAATTGTAGTTTTATATAGCTGTTTCTTTAAAGTTCAGCATCTCCCTTTTTTCTCCCCACCATGCACACACACTCATATGAATATAATTTAAAGGCAGTAATACAGCCGTGGTGCATTGTATCTTCATGGGTTTCATTCATTTGCACATCTACCCCATAAATAACCTCATCAGCACATTTTGAGTTCTTTAAAGGGATTTTAAAGGTCAAAAATGTCTTTAAGATAAACACTTCTGCATTCCTAGGCCCAAATCCACCTTTCCACAACCTTGGAAGAGGCAGAAATTAACTCAGAGACTAACGAGGGGCTCACCTCACGTCTTCTTCCACCCTGCAAAGCAGACCAGGGTCTGACACCCCTCGTTCACTTGACTCCCCCCTCCACCACCCCAGAGCCCCAGGGCTCAGCCATGCAATGGCAGCTTCACCTCCCTGGGCTTATCTCTCTGCTAACACAGTGGGTCATTCAGAAACGTTTCCATTCCCCTCCAGTTCCTGGATCCCCAAACCGAAGACACAGTACTCCCAGACTCCCAGCCCTAACAGGCACCTCACTGACCTGCTCACAGCTCCTGTTGTAGGCTCAGGCTGCTCTTCCTCGCCTGGCTCTGGCTTTGACTCCTGTCAGCTCCTCGTGCCCATCCCCAAGCCCCAGGATCACGCTTTGCTGATTCTTGCCAGCACAGCAGCACGTAGCCAGCCAGACCCCAGCCTGTGCCCTCTGCCTCCTGCCCATACCATGCCAGCCAATTCCTCAGCCCTTCCCAGCATGGGGCTGCTTCAGGGGGAGAAGGTCCTTCAAGGGGAGATGGTGGCACCCCCACCACCTAACTATTCCAGCCCAAACTGCCTTCAGAGAGGCTGAACTTTCCCATCTTGCTGCTGACCCAAGGAATGAAGGGTACACAACCCTCACAATTTATGAAGGTCTCACCTCTGGAGTGGAACGTGCCAGTTGTTTAACAGTGCATATAACAGCTTGAAAGAGAAAACGAAAGGAGAATCATATACTCCAAATGAATCTGCGTGTTAGGATGGTGCAATGTAGTAACTCACTCTGGAATACAGCCAATGCCAGTGATCACTGTCTCGATTGCCAGCATTATCTGAGCGACACCAGTTCCTCCCAGTACAGACAGCTGTTGCATGGAATAAAGGTTGCTACCAAGTCTATCACCCCTGCTACTTAAAGACCACATTCAATGGTCTGGTATGAACTGGTACGACCCAGTCTGTTTTTCTAAACTTGTCATAAATAATGTACTACCTGTAACGTGTGGCAGCGATCCTCTCTCTCCCCGGCCATCCTCCTATACAGTTCTGTTCTTGCCTGTTGGATTAGCTAAAACATCCAGCCAAACTCATGGCTGAACTTTTATATCTTAAATTTGGCTCCTGGACAAAATGCCGTTTGTCACTTGACGGCCTTGGATCTTGCAACTTCTAGAGTAAAGTATGTCAGCATAAGTCTCCTGCTAGAACAAAAACAAGCCTGACAGTAAAGGGCTTTCTCGGGGGATAAACAACTCTCCAGCTGCTCAGCTGCTGCACCTCACATCAGTTGACTGTAACAAATCCACAACAAAGACAGAATAGGGAGGAGAAAGCTGGCTAATTTCTTCAGTCTAGTCCACAAACAGATACAGATGCAGTCACACCAAAAATAGGAAGTATACTCAAAGAAATATGATAAATTAAACACACACAGGTATATACAGTGTTCAGAAATAGTGAAGGGAATGCATGTAATGATATAGCCGTACATAAAGCTAATGTATGACCCTCTTCTCCAACCTTAGCCACCCCACGTTATGGCACACCACAGGATTAAAAAAAAAAAAAGGTAGATGGCATTTCATGCACTGTACTGGAACCCCACTCTGCACTGTCATCAAACCAATAGCTGGAGTTTTTTTAAAGCCAGAAAGCCTCTATTAAACCCAAGCAGCAGGCAAAACAGCTGAACCTAACAGCATACCCATCGCCAGTGACAGCCGATATTGGAGGGGTATGTGGGAATGAGAGACGTGTGCTGCTTTCCATTCTAAATACTCGTGAAAGCTCAAAAAATTAATGGCAACAGCAAGGTGTCACACATTCGTGGTGACTGGTATAGACAGGTAAAAGTGTGTCCAGTGGCTGGTCTGACAGAGCACACTGGGAGGACAGATAACTGCTGCTGCCTTCACTGTTTCAGCTGATGCCCCACCTTCTTCCTCCCTTACCCTTTTCTTTGCTCTTTCTGAACATATTTCTGCATTGTTGCTGCTTCTGGCTCAGACTTCTGCTAATGTTTCTACTTTGGCGATTACAGAGCCTTTGTATCTGCACCGGTCACTCCACAGTCTCTCCACCTGCCCCTGGCTCTCCCTAGCAGCCACCCACACTGCTGCAAGTGAGGAACATGTGTCTTGGTGTGGCAAGTCCTACAAGATGGGCGAAGTGCAAGAGGGAGGCAAAATTTTCGGGATATCTGTCCCCGGAGGGTTTGATTTGTGCAAGATAGAATATGAAACAGAGTGTGTACATCTAAAGTGTTTTGCATTTTGTTTGAGAATGCTAAAACCTGTCACGGCCCCCACACTTGCTTACCCACAAGCTGCTTAGCTCGCAGGTCCAGCAGGCTGGACTGGCTGCCTGCACAGTTACAAGGCAGGCTGAGCCTAAGGATCTCCTTCTCTCCTTGATCCACTGTTGTGCCCTTCCCAAAAGACCCGAAGCCCTAGGCCCAGCCTGGGCTATGTGAAAATGCCATGAGGGCAGGTGCAATCCGTCATGGTCAGCCTGGCCCATCCAACTGAGAGGAGGTCCTGCTTTAAACATGTCAATCAACAGCATGCACCCAAAGTCTACCGAAACCTGTGCTGGAGTGTAGCTTTGAGTCCAAACAGTGTGATACAAGGGCACTTTGGACTCAAGCACTGATGCAAGCTCATGCCCAAAATATCATATAGATTTACCTGTTGTCTCTGATGTGAACCCAAGCCTAAATACATGAAAATCTTCTTTTTCCTTTATGATGAATATGCATAAATTTGTGTCTTCCTGTGCAAAAAGTCACATCGTGGACATGTAAACATGAAAAACACCATATAACTTTACTGTAGACCTACAGAAATCTCACATGATGAATCAGTTTTTCTAAAACTTACATAGTACGCATTGAAGAAACCTGGCAGGCGTCTCATTTGAGTTACCGGCTGGCACTGTCCTGTATACCTGCTGCACTGCTGAGCCAACGTCAGGTTCATAATACACATCCTACTTCTATTTCTATTCAGTGGGAGTTACAGATTATTATTTCAAGGAAGGTTCATGGTTCTTCCTGAATTATTGTATTTTTACTGGCGCACAAGCAAAAGTGCACCTCATAGGAATGAGGCTGTGAAAAGAAAAGAGCATGAAAAGCTCCATTAGGGAATGCAGGAGCCATTCAAGGTCTTCTCAAGATTAACAGCATTTTTTATGGAGATTTAGTTGCCCGCCTTTCTGCTGATGCTTTCAATAGGAAGCTGCAGTAACTTGACTTAAAATTAAATGAAGCTACTTATAAGCATAAAGTTAACCAACCACTTAATTAGTTTCCTAGTCAGTCTCTTTTTGTAAAATGAAAGAGGGGGAGGCATTCATGTTCATTTGCCTCACAATTAAAACTTTTTTTTTTAAAGGAAGGATTGATACTTTACCGTCTATTCACAGGGAAGAGATCTGGTGTCTTTGTACGGAAGCAGGCTGTCCTCTAAAAGAAATTTAATGTTCATCAAAATCACACCGTATTTTAAAATGCCTCTCTGAGCATCTCATTTCTTAGCTAACAGCTGCTTGCACAGTGGGTAAACAGAGCATACTCTTGCACCTCAGCACTTTCTTTCCAGTGATGAAGTGACAAAATAACAAGAAGGGAGACATCAAGGGGAAAATGGAGGAAGACAACCCCTGTGCAGGGTCTTGCTCAAGTGGAAATCAGTTGCCTCATATGTTTGTTAAGAGATGGCATCCCTACCATTTTATACCTCTTCCTTTCCTGAGTTACCTTGTCCCTTATAATACACTTCACAACTAAAACCAGTACTTCCCCTTTCCCAAGCACACCATCCCAAGGCTGGTCACCCAGGGCATCAATATATGCTTACATTCCTCAGACCTGTAAAATCTCTCAGGCTGGCTTCGCTCTTTGCTGTTTTTCTAGACTGTATCATCTTCAGAAATAACGATACCTGCTGTTGTCTCGGCATCGGATTGGCTTTTGAAGGAGGGGGGCAAAATCCTGAGAAGCAGGGTTTGCCCAGGAGCCTTCCATCAGAGCACAACTGGATTTGGGCTCCTTAACAGGTTGGGTTCAGACCCGTTACAGCTTTGTGCAATGTTACCCTTTCTGTACTGGGACACAAGCATTCTGCTAATCATGCCACAATCTTCTCTCATGAAATCAAATTACTTTACTATACCATGTCACGGGACAGTTTTGGCTGGGCAGGTGAGTGAATACCAGCCCTGTGATTGTTTGAGGATGAAGCACCTCATTGTAAGGACCTGTCCTAATGCTTTGTCAAGGTTCATTGGCTATTGAGAAACACATCTCTCAAGGAGCTGAAAGGCTGCAGTCATGATTCTCAACAAGGAGAAGGAGACAAATGTGAGGCAACACTTTGAACTCATTTCTCTCCTGAGGTCTCAGCTGTAGCTCTGGCAGGATGACAGTGGGGAAACACTTGCAATGTGTGCAGACATTTCAATAGCTGTGTCTGCTGCCTTAGATCTGGGTAATATGTTGAGGTATGGTTATGTTATTTCTGTTCTTAGAGGTAGAAGAACCAGGTTTTTTTAGAACTTCTATGACTATTCACCTTCGATGCTTCCATTATGCATTTCAGCACAAAGTGAAAAAACACTGATTTTCTGTTTTTTCCCCCTACAAATATTCATAGCCATAGCACGAAACTGCATGAAAATCAATTGTTTTTCTATGGACTACAGTAAGGACAGTGTGAACTGGGCTGCTTGCTTCCCGAGAAAGTACCAGCAATTCATTACATGTTTTAGAAGTGCCACCCTGCACGAATTCTGAATTTACTATTTTTATCTGCCTTCTGATTAAACTTTAAGATATTAATGACTATCATTAATTACCAGATACCCCCGCAAATATCTGGGAATGTATCTCAGGTCCTAGAGATTGCCCTAACACGGTCAGAGGGAAACATTCTTTTAAGATTTTTAAAGAGGAGCCTGGGGCAGCCCTGGAGCATGCAAGTCTCCCATAACGTTCCACTAAGCAGACAGAGGAATAAGCAATCTTGGAGGTCCTTGCCTACAGATTCCTAACCTTTCTTCTTATATCTTTATCTTCCTTCATCATCCTGCTATATTCTTGTATCTCGACTGGATCATGACAACTTCCAAACACATGGATGGGAGGTAAGAAGCAAGAGATATCTCATCTTGTAGGCAAAGTGATGGGTAACCAGACTCTTACGCCCAGCCTTGACAATGCTAAAAGCTCTTATACATGTCAAAATTAAGATCAGTGGTCTTGGATTAGTTTGAAGAGAAGCAGATTTTAAAAAAAGAAAAAGCACACAAGCAGAGGCTGAGAGCCCACTACTTGGCTCAACTGGACAGCCTGATGCTTCTGCTGAGCTTAATGGAAGTACCCCTTACAGTGCAGCAAGAAGAGAATAATCAGACAGTAGTTAGGTTGAAATCTAGGTTACAGGTATGGCTATATGATGAAATGAGGATAAGATTAGGTAGTAACACTTACCCTGTAATTAAGATTAAATGCTAACGGCACTCTCATGTGCATTGTGACTGCGGCCAAGCAGCACTCGGTCCATGTCAGGCTATGGCAGACTGCAATGGAGCAGCAGGTGCATTTTGCATTGATGGCTGCCTGAAAGAAGAAACCTTTAATTGCAAATAAAATCAAAAGTCGCCCCTCCTCTTTCTACTACTTTAGAGCACGTTTAAGTTCTGCAAGAAGTATGTATGGGAAAAGTTTAACACATCTTTTCTGTCATGACTTGTGCTAGCTAAAGATAATAGACAGAGATGCCACATCCTTCTGTCCCATGTTTCTGTGTGGTGGCAGATGCGGTCAGGCAGAGGGCTGATGCAGACGTCTGTGTCGCTTTTCTGATAAGATCTGACAATATTAATGAGATTCAGGAACTACTCGTCATGGTGAAAGATCAGAAATGGCTTCGTTTTACTGTTGAATCCTGATGGGAAAAATTTTGTAAGTAGTGAGAGTGGTATATCAGAATGGGAGGAGGAAAGAGGAAAAAAAAAAGGTGGGGAAAAGCTAATAATCTGCAGGCAATTTGAAATGCTTCCCTTGGATGGACTCGTTATCAACACTGCAATCAGGCATTTCACCTATCTTCTAGTGCCTGATAAACACTTGATATTCTGTTATTAACATATTGCCATCTAGTATCTATTAATGCTTGTTAACGCTCCTTTAGAGGCTAGGAGAACCCTCCCTGTGGTAGTATTTCCCCCTCTATCTGCATCTTCTTTTCTTCCTTTTTTTTACTTCTGTGGTCAGACAGGAATCAAACAATGAGAGTTTCTTGCTAACTCCCTTTTGACACCTCTGATAAGGTTCTCTGGGATCCTAATGGTACATCCTAAACTTAGATTCAAAAGCAGAAAATCACTAATGGGCTCCTGTGAGCAGTGGCGATTCTGCTCTTTTTAAGGCTTTAAAGCTCCCTGCCGTGGATTGAGCCAGTTTGGTCTTCTGACATAGAAAACCTGTCAATCATCTCAGTCAGTGCCCTCACTAAGCAAGGCATTTCATAAGCCACATGACCCAGCCAGTCAAGACACTGAGCATGGAAAGGCAACAAGTGGCTTAGATCTGTATGGCGTTATTAGGGATAGAGATAGGAGCCTACATGCTCTCAGACATCGGCTGGTTTTTCTCCCCTACTCTTCACCTTTGCCTGAAAGGGAATGTATCAACAAAGGGAAACTTCAGCAAGAGTTTAATCAAAGCTTCAGACAAAAAGGCTGGAAGGTTGTCCGTGTCTGTTAAAAGGCTGAGAAAACTTTAAGGTCTGTTGTCTGACAGTGGTAGCACTCATTATACTATATTCTGGATTCGTTATTAGGCTAAAATGAAGGGCCTGTTTCTACAAAGTGCAGAGCTGGGAAGAGAATGAGTCCCAACAACTCTTCCATAAATCAGATGCCCTTGCTTGCCTCTTGCTTTGTTACTCCACACACATGGCCTTTCCTTGCACATACACATATTGCTCTATTTGCGTTTGGCTCTTTGCACAGCAAGAACACAGTCTATTTCTCTTTTTTCTCTGCAGAGATGATCATCAAATGAAAGGCAAAGTTGCTTCTGATGGAGTATCTGTAAGGATCAAAGGGAGATGGTTTTCTCAAGCTGGTGTTGAAGTAGAGAAAAAGATGACAAACCTTGGAAATGAAGTTTCTTTGACTTCTATTCCTACCTTTCAGCTGGAAGTGGTACTGGCCAACAATGAAGAAGGATGAGATCAGGCTTCCATTGCCATGAAGGCTACTGTCCTGACCAGTCGCTGTTTTCCACTTCAACTCGAGACTAGTATACGTGACACGAGAAGAACCACAGAATTGCAGCTATTTTGAAGGACTTACTGGACCTACTTAGTGGCAAAAGGGACTATGTGACCAGTCTCAGACCAGCTTGTAGTGAACAAAGTTCCCAATCCCATCTCATACTGCGTGGGTCAATGTTCAGAACTGTCCTGTTCACATGCTCATCAGAGTAGCATGTGCAGTGGATACAGAGCAATTTCTGACAAGGACGATTTTTACAGAGGGTATTTTTAAAAGCCTGTTGTTCTTGTCACTCCTGATGGGGAGGGGAGCAAGAGAGGAAAGTGGAAAATGAAGACGCAGCTAACTTGAGAAATACTAAAATTGCAAGCAGATAACTGTGAGGAAATAAAAGCTATAACAAAAAAAAATTGTGTCTTTCAGGGTTTGATGAACTCCTGCCTGTGAATCTGATTGAATCTATTTAAAGGATCAAATTTCATCCCGGTATATGGATTTCCAAAGTTTGTTGGAGCTACATCAGCTTACACCATTTGTAAATACGGCTCATTGCGTCCGAAAAATAGGAAATGCCCAGCACAGAAGTAATTGCACAGCAAATTCCCTTATTATGAGCAAAGGTGGTTAACTGAGGAGTCCGGTATCTCTGAGCTCACCTACATGATGCAACCTTGCTAGTAAATAAAAGAAAGTCATACCTCTTTTGCCAGACTTGTGGAAATCTGTAGGATAGGTTGCATTCTATACGTTATGTACTCTCATATTCCCTGCAGCCGCCTTCAGTAAGAGCAACTCACCATGACAGAAAAAATGAGTGGAAAGCAATTGCCACATTCAGTTTGTGTGCTCTATTAAAAAAGTAAATTAATGATACATAAAGCTGGCAACAATATCTAACCTCAAGACAGCAGTCCTCCTGAAAAAGATGTGATCATGTAATTAAGGAGTATATCACAATGTAAATGGGCAAAGGGGATAATTAAATTCATAAAATCAACCTCTGTTCTGCGATTTTCTGACTGCGGAGTTCTTCAATTTGCAGCCTTTATAATATTAGTTTAATGTAACTTTTTGTGTACAATAAAGAGCTTTCTTATTAGCTGTGGCCTGTCTATTCTCTCACTTGCATGCCTGCCTGGATTGAGTCACAGCACAATGAGTCTCTTGCCTCCTGAAGTCATGTAATTATCTCAGGATCTTAAATTAAAAAATAGGACTTTTGTAAACCTCTGTTCTGAAGAAAAGTGTGAGTAGGCAAATCCAGCGTAACCAGTGTGTTTGTGTCTGTGAAGAGCCTGAAACAATAGTTTTGAGAGATATCAAATGTCATGTGTATCCTAATAGAAAACTAATTATTCCAGCAACTCTTTCAACACCATCCCATTAGGGAACTCTGTCACCCCGTGGATATTTATGGGAGTAAGTACTTGGAGAAATCTTGCTGATGACCCTAGCTGTTACTACTTCTGTTTCTTCTAAAGATAAATCTCCTTCATCTTTCCAGGAGAATAAACAAACCCAATGCTCAGAAGCGCTTAGGTCCCTGCCTTAATCCCCAGGCCTGCTCTTCTGAGTCTGGATTTCCAGATGCCATCTGCTGATCTATGCCCTGGCTCTTCTGTCTTTGCCTCATGCTCTGGGGATATGAAGGGGCTGAGAAACTACTTGAACTCCTGCATTTGAAGTGTGCCTGTTTGCAAATGAGGACACAACTCATCACAGTGTGCTTCAGTAGCTCCTACCCCCAGGACAGTCCTCAGGACTGTCAGAGTACACAGCAGCACAGAGAGCAAAGAAGCACAGAGAGACAGGCTGCAGATCAGAAATGTGCAGTTATTTTTAAACCACCTCTCACATATAGGCAGTTCATGTTTATGGAATATGGCACAGCAGAGATCTTAAAACCAAAGCATCTCTCCAGCTATGCATATCCAGGATAAACCTGAGGTGAATGATACCCTCTAAGTTCCTTCCAGAGCCATTTTAGTGGCAATCAGAGGAAACATTTCCTAGAGAAACAGTTCATATCAAATTTATAAGCCTTCCCTTGGGGAGGAAACATCCATTTCCCTTTCTACCTGTCATTCTTCTTCGTTTATTGAATCAATAAGGCATGAAATTTGGCAGGCTTTAAGTAAAAAATGAGCTGTTCATATCAAAGAGAGACTGGATGGATAAAAAAAAAATCAAACTGTTAGAATCAAGATTCAGTTAATAGGAGTAAAAATAAATAGAAACAGAATCTAAATGTAAATGAACATTACATCACCACCGGCATTTAAACTTATTTTCAAATACAGAATTAGAAACAGATTTAACTTGCTGAAACTTGCTGTGTTCACACAGATATAGCTACTTTGGGGGACACAGGTCTGAACATTTTGTTTGTAGCTTCTGCTCCCCAAACCAGCCACAGCTGGAGATTCTTACCGGACAAGAAAGGAGCAAGAGGGATCATGCAGAGGGGGCATATCCCTACTTTCTGGTCAAAAGAATAGCTAAGAGGTTAGGAGGAATATGATTATGTTCCTGCTTCCTTGTCCTTTGTAAGCTGCTGCAATAAAACAGCCAGTATGTCTGACTTACCTTGACCCTTCTGGATGGCATCTGAATTTACCTACTGAGTTGCAGCTTCTACGCTTCCAGTCTTCAATACAGGTCCTCCATCAGCTCAGATGAGAGAGACCCATTACTGCCATGCATTTACATCATGAAGTCTCATCTGTCCATGGATCTGCTGAGTGTAATTTCCCTGAAACTGTTATCACGAGGGCACTGTCTATGGGACAATCCTTGTTTAATCAAAGGCAGCCAGAAGGTCTGCAGCTGAGTGAAAAAATTCCAAATAGGTGGTGAGATACAATTCTGTCTGACAAGGCAGTTGAGTATCACACCACCATGCCCTGCCTTCAGGGTTCACAGCTGATTTCTTCCTTGGTTTGCCTCTCTACAGCCTGGAAGTTCTTCCTCTCTTACCTCTGGAGATCATTGTTCACATACCTATGTTCTTCTCTTTACATAAGGAAAGAAATTGCTGGCAGTTACTCTAAGCTAATATTATCAGTAGGTCACAGCAGCTTTTTCGGGTGTCTTCAAGCTTCAAGGGCATTTTTCAAAGCTACTCATCCCTATTCTGTGCTCTAACTTCCAACCTGATGAGTATAATTTTCCTCTACTCAAAGGTGAGCTATTCTGTTCAACTACAAGCATGGGGTCCATCATTTAGACAAAGATGCAGTGATTATATTTGAGTCTGGTTCTTTTGAGGATGACTGTGTCCCACACTGCCTATTAAAGAGCAAAGTTTAACACTACTCTCACTCCCACTAATCCCTTTGTGTAATGTCACATTAAGCATTTACTTCTACAACTATTTTTGTAGCTCAAGGTCTTAACTTGCATCTTCCAGCTTCAACTGCCTTTGAAACTGCATTACGTTCAACAATGAAGATTTGTTCTTCTTTCCTAATACACACACACATGCACAGAATTAATTTTGCATCCCATTGAAAGTACAACACTCAGACATTTCTTTTCTTGGGGACACACCTTTGCTTGAGGATTTTTCAAATTTAGGCAGACATGGCATGAGAAGGGGGAGAATTTCTCCTTTCAGTCACTGCTACTGTAATAAGCCTGCAGACCAACCCCACACAGATCCTACAACTCTGTCAAACCCTTTCACCAGCCTTTATTCTGCCTGGATGGTTTTATTAGCATATTAGCATAGAGCCACACTGTGATTGGCAGGAAGGTCTTGTTTATTGCCAGCTTGTTTGAAGACAAGCAGAGCACATAGTCCCAATGAGGTGGGATCTAATTATTAAGCTTTTAATGAAGAAATACAATCATGAGATGCTGTACAAGGTATGGAAAACACGTGAGAAATCGAGACCTTGCTGGCTCCACTGTTATTCATATAGAATCAACTTATTTTGCTGAAATACAAGACTAATTTTAAGCAATCATCTCATATTCTGATCAATTATCTTGGAAATTGTACAGCTTACTGTGATGACTGGGGAATACCTATGTATAAGTTGTTGATCTCTACTGATACAGAGACTTGTTCCTAGCACCCCACAGCTGGTAATACTAGTCTTCAAGCTCATTCTTGAAGAGTGGGAGACACATTCCATTGTAGGGTTCACCTCAAATGGCAGATACACATCAAGAGGTTTCCTACATTTACTTTCTAAATGGATATGTTTCCTCTGGAGAAGTAATCTGGTTTGTGTTTGCCAGCTTCAGCTGAATTCACTCGACATCAAGCAGATTAAAAGTGAAAGCATATAATTTAATTCTAGCACAGAAAAAGGTTAGGCTCTTAATTATTAAGTGAGAAAGAAGATTACAAAAAGAGGAAAATAAACCAAAATGTAATTTTAGCATCAAATTTCTTTCCCAGCTGTCATCTCAAATCCTTGAGGTATGCATTAGCCATACAAACTCAAGGCACAACTCACAAACTGAAAACACACCTTGAGTACTATCTGTTAGAGTAAGACCTTAAAGCCGGTGCCTCTGGATACCTCCATCCACCACACCTATACACAGTAGCAACCTCTCAATTTCTCCTCTCTTGTCTTGTTCAAAATGGCATTACCACCCATTTATATTGTTAATCTCGCTCATCTTTCCATCTGTTGGGGCAGAATGGTCCTTCCTGTTCAGGACAGTTGGGGTGAAACTTCTCCGAGTTTACGATTCAGTGGCACTCTTCCCACTAGTGGATTTCTTTTGGCTTAAATGGCCTTTTGGCAGACCACAACATTTGGAGGACTGTCATGATATAAATCATAAAAAGCACAACTCTGACAACATTATTCAACAACTTCACTGATCTCATATGACAATTTTGCCAATGTCGTAGCCCAAGAGGACCTACGTTTTTCAGGGAGACGGGAGGTTAAAACATTATTAAGACAGATGACAAAGCAGGCTTTTAGAGATGCTTTGTCCAACCCTTTTCTACCCCCTTTGGTCACTTCTAGGAGCTCACACCATCACATTAATCTTTCATAGACTTGGATCCCATGGGTCAAAACCCTTTGGTTATGAAAGGTTTCTACCTGGAAAATATCATCTTCATCTCAGAGAAAGCGAGTATCTAACAGAAGAAAGAGTTATAGGAAATGATACACTAGATGAGCTGACAGCTCATCTCCAGCATCTTGTCCAGATGCTTGCCTCAAGCATCCTGTCTGCAGCAATGAAGCAGTGACAAATGCTTCAGAAGTCAAAAAAATTTTTAATAATCTGCTTATTAAGACAAATAACATCTAAGTCCTAACCAGCAACAATCACCATGTGTTATCCTCAAGAGGAGGCTGTTCTGCTGGGATGCTGGATGTCTCCTTCTGTGATCACTGTCGTCCTTCACCACGTTTTGATCTTGCTGCCTGATTTAACAGTTATGTCTCTTTATCCCTCCATGGAATAATGCTCAGGCCATTGAATTTTTTTGATTTATGGATACTGTGTATCACAGAGAGGAGCAAAATGATCACTACATGTCCCTGAATTCAGGCTAACCTCTTTGGATATCGAGAGTTATACCATGACTGCAGATCAGCAGCAGAAATGGTTAATAGGCTGGATTTATGGGCAGCTAATAGCTATCTAACCTAACAGTTAGTGCGGCAAGGACTCATTGGTAATACATCACGGAACTAATAAATTATTTTTATAAAGGCAAGCAATAAAATTGATTTCCATATGGAATTTTTTCTTACTTTGATATTCCTCATGTCACTATCCTGAATCACTCTGAGCTGAAGAGTCAAATTTTACAGATTTGGAAATATCCACAGAACCATTTGTGATGACATGAAGGGAATCACTATCTGTTTAAAGTTCCTTCAGCATGTTTGGGTATAATTTAGTTTGTAACACAGTGATATTAATACAAAATTATTGACTCCCTAAAGACCTTAAAGAAAAACTACTTATACCCCAATCCTTACTGTGGAGAGAGGAATAAACGATCTCATTTCAAGAAAGACTCCTGCAGATGAAGAAAGGCAAATTCATGCAAGGCAGACTTCAGAAAAATCTGAAAAAGCCAATAATGATGAAGAAAATTTGGAGCAACTATATTTAGACTCATAACCAGAAAACAACATTCTGTTTTCTGAAAAAGAACTGTGTCCATGAAGACTTACCTTAGGTCTAATGTAATACAGGGTCAATGTTGTTATTGGTTGTCTCTGATCTCCATCTCTCTGAATAGAACTTTTCTGACCAAGAATTCTATTAAAAGATCAGTCGAATGCTGCTTTCAGCCTGAAATCATTATCTTGTTGCAAAGGATCTGTGACCTCAAAAGGAACATTATTCCTTTCTTACACACCCACACCCACACACATGCACACACAAATGCATAAGTTCTGATATCGTAGGAAGCTTTTATCACTGGTGGGCTTCTCACTTCATTTGAGATCATTCAGTCTTTCCTTCCGTTTGTTTCCCTAAGAATTATCATTTCACTGTGAAAGTGCGTCATCTTTGCAAAGGAAAGCAATACAAGGCGTAAGATGGAAGGGAGTGAGTAGGAAAAAAGGTGAACCTCATTATGGTAAACAGCAACATCTGCATTCAGATTTAAGTGAACAGTGACATGAAGCAATTTAAATCTCAACTGTTGAGCCTGCATGACGCATATTTAGCAACACAACAGGCACAGACCACCCCGGACGCTGCTGCAAACAGAGTCAACATCACTACAAGTGGGACTGCGCAGATGGGAGTGCACATTTCTGCAGGCGCTTTGGCGGACAGAATAAAGGCAGGCCCAGCATTCTGGAAAGCAGAAGCAGGCAAAAGCACTGGGGACCTCTGTAAACACTTACAAGTCATAATTTCACGAAGACACTTAAGAAAGGTTTTGCCAGCTCCTTCAGACACTGGATCTCGGTGTTTGTCTCCTTTGCTTCTATGTTAAGGCACAAAGAAATGTTTTTCCATCCCCCACTGTAAATTCAGTGAATTACTAAGTGGCTTATCTGGCAATTGCAGTGTTATGTTCCAGCTGATTGCCGAGGAGGGGTCTGTGCTGCAGGCCACCCAGCTCCAGAGAGCCCTGCAGGCAAATTTATAATGACACGTCTGGTGATGAGAGGCCCCATGTCTCCCGAGTGCTACGTGCCTGTTTGCTTTTAATGATGAATAATTTGTTCAGGGAAGAAAGAGAAAGTTGAGAAGCCTCATTTTGTAGGAGCTCTCTGCAGCACTTGGTAACCTGTGAAATGCCTTGTTTTTGGAAACCAGGCTTCTACAAGCACAGAAGATTTGCCAGATGCAGTTGTCCCTTTGCAAGATGCTTGATGTGCTCAGGTCATGGGGAGTTCTAGAGAAGACAGGGAGAATTACGTAGCCTTAAACATGGTGCCTCTTATACTCTAGGTATTCTGTGTCAATTTAGGCAATAAAGAGTTAAAGTTCAGTAAACACAAAGACTCCATGGGCAGCTAAAGAAGATTTGAGATGATTGTCCCTTATTCTTACACACCTTAGACATTCAAATTATTTTGCTGGGACTGGGGCTAGTATCTAAGCTGCTAGGGTTTGAAACAAAACTCTTAAATGTGGGAAGATGAGGGGAGAGGGGTCCTTGCCTCTCATTTGCAAGAAGCAAGAATGACAGAGGAAAAGGATGTTAATTTAGCATCTTACCGAAGGAAGATGGCACACTGAAATTTAATTGTGCCTGATATGGCAGATAGAGGTTTGTTGGTTTTTTTTTAAACAGGAAAAGCTTAAATATTTCACAAAACATGCATTCTCTGTGATTATTTGTAAAGCATCATAGATGTACTTGGCATTTTACTGACGGAAACATTAGCAGGTCTCTGCCTCAAGGAACCTATAATTAGAGTGTAGCAAGGGAAGATGATGGATAAGAGTGTATGGGAGGACAGGGATACAACAGTGAAAGATCATGAAGAGCTTTAGATATACTTTTCTAGATTTTTTTTGGTTCTTTTCATTTAAATGTGATATATTTTAAATCTAGGACTAAGAACTGATTGAACTTCAGATTTTTTGCTCCACAAACTTTCTTCTTTGTCCCAAACTGGAACAGAAAACTGAAGCTTTGAAATTCCTCATGAAATAAACACATGCAAGAAAGGTGATCTGGAAACAGCCTCATTGAACTGCCTTACCTTCCAGGGTGGAAGCATTTCTTTCCAGCTTTATCATTCTGATAAAAAATTACACTCTGACACAAAGAAGTGAAAAAACGGCCTAACATTGCCAGTGTGAAACACTCACCCCCACAGCACAAGGATGTCTTGAATGTCTGAATGTTTGTTGAAAGTTTTGTGTAAGTAGATGTTCCTGTGAAGTGGTTTGGTGTGGCTAAATAACTTCTAATGGAAAACAGCTTTAGCAGAAATCTTTCAACCAAATCCAACACTAAGACCATGGAAGAATACGGTGGTAGAATCAAAGAGAAAATACTGGACATAAGATAGTGGTTTTCATTAGAGTAAAAAATGAAGGAAAAAAGATGACACCAGAGCAAGTACCCCTTGCGAGAGGCCAGGGGAGCCAGGAGAGCTCTGCTTTTTTCCAGTATTTGAAGCAAAGTCATAACCAAAGCAACTTCCTTAGCAGATGAGAAAGTGAGGACCTCGTGCATGGGATACGAGATTGCAAAGGCAGTTCCATGAGAGTACTAAGCCCTCAAAAGCCCCTATGTGTGCAAGAGCTGCGAGGGCTGGCCAATTTGAACAGGGCACTGCCATAGCACCGAAGGGAGGCCAGATGCAAAGCATGGGAGGTTGGCGTTTCATTAGCCCCTTTAAAATATCAGAGGAGCAGAAATTCATTAGTTTTGCTGTCAGAGAAGGGCCCAAGCAGAAATGCCAAACAGACACTGCAGTGCAGTGCTGCCTTTGGGGACAAGTGGGCCCATCAGCTCAACCCCTGCCAGGAAGAATCTGACCCAAAATTCAGGGAGTCCCAGAATGCCGAAATCCAAGGGTTGCACACAGGATATTTGGATCCAATCTTTCATTGAACTCCGTTTCTGATTTTTAAAACTAGCTAGGGGGTTTCACTGAATGCTCCTACCCTCCTCAGCCTGTATATATGGTACATTTCCCTCCATACATTTTTTTCAAATGGCTGGTTTGTCCTTCAGAGTCCAAAGTGATGGGCGCGTGTCATTTCCTCTAAACTGGTCATATGAAGTGACATCTAAAAGCTTATGCAGTCAGTCCTGAAAGGGAATTGAAAAATGAGCAGGGAGACACATTTCTTTAAGATTATGGCCCTTTCTTGAATGTAAAGAGAACAGTCGTGATGAATCCACACATCCTCTGGGAGCTGAATGGAGATCAGCGACTGACTTCCTAGAGGATACCACTGGCCTAGAGACATTAACAACTTCTGATTCCCAGAAGCATGTGGGAAAACTGAGCAGGCAACAAATTTCCAGATCATTTCAAGTCTATTAATACAGTTCTGAAGCACACAGCTTCCCTCAAACCCATAATTGTGATTTGGAAGTCTCTGGCTGTGTCTTGCACATCAATGAGTCACTCTGTATTTTCCTTCTGCCTAAGAAGCAATCTGACTATGCAGGAATGAGAAAGGCAAAACAACTTTTGATCTTGCACCTAGATGCTCAGTAGAAAATAATCTGGCTTAAGCACTTACTTGATTTGCACTCACAGGAATAAGCCCTTGGGTTGTCCAATGTCACTAGTGGGGAAGGGGAAAGGTGCCCAGTTCCAGGCAGTGAAGACAAATACAGTCACACAAACACATTGGGTAGATCAATAAATGTACCCTGCTGCAGATAAATTAAACCCTTCCTAAATGAGATTGAAAGAACCTCCCCTTGGAGAAGAAATACAAAATGGCTGTGAGGTACTAATGGGAGAGAATTGCAGTTGTACAGCAAATGCAAGAAATCATTTCAGAAAATATATGGAGAAAGCTGAAGCAAGGGTGTGGAGAAAGGGATGGAGTGTTTGGGCAATTGTAACGAACCCAGTCTTTTTATAGAACCGTGCTTACTCTATTTGCTCAGCATGCTAAACGTCTTAAATCTCCACACTTTCCCTCCTATCCCCCTGCCCTGTGGTCATCACTGTGGAAATTCTGGCTGCAATGGGAAAGGGTTGTTAACAAGAGGACAGCAGAAGGACTGGGGAAAATATTTAGCTCCCTGGCTCTGGATAAAGCTAATGAAGACCTTCTAAAGCACAGAAAAAAACCAGCTCTGAATAAAACATATGTTTGGCTATCTTTCATCCAGTGATGAATCTCAAATCACTTTTTATATACACATCAGTATGTTCCACCTCATGACACCTCTGTAAAGGTAGGCAGGTCAAGCTAGGAACAAAGCAGCAAACAGCAGTCACAAGCCCTGACACTCACCCTGTGCTGTAATCAGCAAGAGTGCCCCTTTCCCCAGCCTCAGGAACACTAATGGAGTGTCCGGAAACCTGGAAAGTGGCAATGAATTACTCTCAGCAGGATAAACTGCATGTCTGCAGAGACAGAATTGTGTTCTGTGCTATTCATAATACAAACAGCATTGAGTCAAACGTTGGCAGGCGGCTGTTTTCCTTGGAGCTGTAATTAATATTATCTGAGCAATGCAAAGAGACCCAGAGAGTGCCAGGTGTCTCATCTTGGCAACAATCTGTGAACAAGCAGGATATTGGTGCTGATGTTAGGAGCCTTTCCCACGAACCAGAAAATAGCAAAGTTAAGAGGAAGAGGAAACCAGATAATCTTAAGGAGCATCAGTTAATAGTCTGATGCTATAGTGTGTCTCTAAGTGTGGAAGGTGTCAGTAACAGTGACCAACAATCAAATTTGACCTTTTGGCATCTGCTACCATTTAACATTCTTTCTGTAGAGGGCAGATAGCTGCTGTTCGTAAGGCCGAGAGGATGTGGTGAATGGTCCTCGTGCCACCAAAGAAATATAATCAGCAGAAGATCTCCCACTGGGAAGTTGGGGTGTACCACCACTGGCAAAATTTCCAGTAGGATTTCTCATCAAGCCAAGAGCTCTTCCTCTGCTGTTCTTACAGCTGCATCGGAAGCCACCTGTTGCCTTGGTCACTTCCATTATTCTCCCTCTCTTCTGCCCTAAACACACCAAAACACCCTTTCATATCTGGTCCACTGAGGATCGTATCTCTTGGAAATGGCTCAGTCTCTGCTAGAAGTTTTACTGCCAGTAAGCTGAATTCAAACCACCTATCTGCAGACTGAAGTGGCGCCTACGTTAAAAAGAACAAATGTGCATCAGGCTATATAAAAAGGAGAGAGGTAGGAGATCTTTTCAGATTGCTTATTATATCTGCCTTCCTTGGTTGTGCTTTCTGCCCTTCTCTGTTGATGTTAGGAGACAAGGTCTAGTACTACAGGACAGCTAGAGATCTGCACCCATCGGTGCAGCAGTGCGACTAAGTCGCAGGCTTCGCTGCACCAGCAGAAAGCCCTTTTTAATACAGTGACTGCCAAATTGCTTTGCAGAGATTGGAAGAACCAGAGAATACTACGTTACTGTCTCAGATAAAAGTGAACAGATCATAAATGACAATGTTCTGCGCATCTCATGCTACCAAGCTGGGTTTCTGCTTTGTGCTGCTTGAGTAAACAAGCTCTGTATAAAAGGACCATTTTGATACCACGCTGGTTTCCCCTACAACAAAGTGCTTGAAGCTGAACCAAAAGGCTTTTAACTTACCTCTCAATGTGTCTGCATTGTTTGTGTCTTGCTGTTGCTAACATCTAAAGCAGTTCAGGGAGTGATTCTCCTTCCTCTGAAACTGTTGCTTTCAGTTCCACTTATTTGCTCTGTGGATATAAAGACGTAATCCTGCTAATGGCCAGTTTGCAATGAGACTCACTGGAATTTTTTACTTTCCTTAGGACCTTTAGAACACCTTTCACAAGCTTAAACCTACCTCTTCTACTCTTCCCACTGAGCAATAACTTGCTAATGCATGACTAAAGAAAAATACTTTCCATATGGGATCAGACTTAAAGGCCCTGGAGAGCAAAAATATTGATCTTGCGAACTATCAGCATTCAGAATTTCTACCAACTACATCAAGTAGTGCTCAGCTCCTCTTGAGACCAGACTCCAAGACTAATCAGCAACAGCAACAACAAAACTCTACAAAAATGAGAATATTGTGCTCAGCTGTCTTGGGGATGGAAGACACAAGTTCTGCAAATTCCATAACTGGACCTTGAATATAAGTAACCTATTCCTCTCCATTCACCGGCTTTTCCCCTTCCCTTAGGTCTTCTGAGTCACGACTCATTGAGCTTTGGCCTAAGCTCTAAATCAGTAAAGCTTCTTCTACTATTTCTCTGTGGTCTAGTAAAGTTCAGAGGTAGCAAAATAAAGACAAATTCCTAGCACTGTTACTTTCTTCTGTTTAAAGAAGAAAAAAAACTATTTTAAACATGTCTGATTTCCCTTTCTCTGTGAAGAGCTGGTATTTGGCAGGACCTATGATACGAGGAAGCACCAAGTGAACAAAAAATTTAACCTCATGTAGCTTCCCATCCTCTTTCTTCTGTTTTATTTCCATTAATCAGAAGTGAGTGGAAAATGTAAATATTGGTTTAGCTACTGTTTCTACACTTTCCTGCAACCTCCTATAGGTTCTCCAGAGTGCAAGCTGTGCATCAGTAGACCTGACCTGCTTATTCTGGATGTGATCCTAAACTTTCCCAGAGCTCTAGAATATGAATCTCAGAGAGGAATGAAAATACTTTTCAAGGAATCAGTGAATAAAAGGGCATAGTAAGTGTTCTCTTTTCTAGATGAGACTGATTGGTTTATGGATCCACTGGCTGCCATCATACTGGTTCACTCACAGCTTGCAGTTAAGAGTTCCAGTTATACTGGTTCAGGCTTTTTCCTTCCACATGCTCCTAGCATCCTTCAGGTGCAATAAGGGAGCCAGGATATACCTTTCCTCATGGGTGGGAAAGACAGCAAGTACCATTCTGACCAACCACGGATGCATCACAATGCTAACTTCAACTCCTTGCCCAACACCATCCTCTTCAGAGATGGATGAGCAGGTCCTGACATAGCTAGTGCTGTGCCCAAGCCGCAAAGCCCTCAGCCAGTTGCTGAAGCAGGTTTGATTCCGTTAAGATCTTTACACAAGTGGTCAAGCCGCCTGTTGTTTAGCACTTATGCTACTCTGTATATGGTTTATAACAGATGGGTCTTATTAGACAGCCAGAAGCTCTGTAGTGTGCATTCCTAATATCCCAACCTCGATAGTTGTTAAAATCATTAATTCTTACTTTATGCAACAACAAATTATGTAGGACAGCTGTGCTGGCAGCACAGTAATTTGTGTCAACCCCCTATGGTCACATTGAAAAAAGTGATCTAGGAATGCATATGCCAAAAAAAGACAGTGATTTTCTACTGGCACGTTTTAATGAAGGTATCATTAACGTGGCCAGTGATTGGTATCATCTGGGTGGAAAAAAAGGAGCAGCACTTCTGTTGCCTTTCATTCCTGTTGCCAGGATTCTGCAATCATATCTCAATAATGTCAATTTGCTGGCAGCATTAATGTTGGTGAAAATGGCCCCCCCTGAACTCTTAAAGCACCTTGTATTTAGCTGTGTTCTTCAAGGGTGCAGCAATGAGAGGAAAATATGTATTACTGCTGATCAGATAATGTGACGTTCCTGGATTATGACTGTCATTCCATGCGTCAGGCTTCAGCAGGTGCCATTTCACCATGTGCTGCTTTTTGTAAGCCAGCTGTTGGGAGGCAGAGAGGTCACTGACTATTATCGGCAAAATGCTAGTTGTTTCACTTCAAGCACAAACCTACGCACGCTGCACAATCAGGCCTGTAATAGACATTGTCCTCAGTGCAATATGGACTGTCTGCATTTCCAGAACAGGTTCCCAAATGCCCAAAATATCATACATCCACTCTATCAGTAAAAGAGTTTCATCAAAAAGGCAAATGGTGTCTTCAGCAACGTCATGCAATTTCCACATGCTACAGAATCTCAGTGCAATTACTGATCTCAAATATATCGGGGTAGCTACACAACTACATTAAGTGGTCAGGTAATTTCACCAAACAGATACAAAAAGTTTGGTTCTCCTCTCATTTTAGCTGTGTAAATTAGGAGGAACTCTGTTGGATATGCACTGTTGTAAAAACCTTGTGAAAGGAGAATGAAGCCCTGGAATTTTTCTTTACGCATTTGCTGACATCAAAGAAATTCATAGCAGCTTGCGCCCAGCTGCCCCCTCTCCTGAGCTCCCCAAGCCTGGACGCAGAAAGGGCTGTGGACCGGTGGTGGTGTTCTACTATGCTGTGAGTGGAGAAGGTTTCTAGCTCCTTCTGGCCTGCAGCAATGTGTTCAGTCTTCAGCTTACCCTAGAAATACCCCCAAAAACCAGGGTCATCAGGAGTGGGCTGCATTATCTGACACAGGTAATTAGGAATCAAGTCTCCCTATGGATCACCATATCCAGTCCGCTTACTCACAGGGTACTCATGCAACACAGTCTCTAAGGAGTTAACACAGTATCTGCTTTCTTCTTCTTCACAGCTGACAGGGCATAAAACACTTTCCTTGCCCCGCAGCAACTCCATTTCTACACTAAAAATCCCAAAGCAACACCTTCAACATACCACAGGAAGACAGACATAAGCGGATGTTACAAGTTTACTCATATCTTGGGTGCCATATGCTATACGGTAATATTTTGGGCTTTTCAAAAAAGCGTTGGTTTTCTACTTTTTTAATGTGTGTGAGGAAGTGTCTACCACCAAGTAACGTTACTTCTTTGAGCTGGAAGCAACAGGTCCAAGTATTCCTGCAGAATAAACATTTTGGTCTAGGTGGGGTATTATATCACTTATTCTATTCCGCTGTGATGCAACAGGCACCGAACACCCAGCTCTGCCACAGACTGATGACACAACGTGAAAGATAATGCTGGAAGAAACCTGATGAGTTAAATCTCACTATAACCACATCATTTTCCATTACGTCGGGTCCAATTCCAGACAGCATGATCACATGCAAGACAAAGTGACAAGCTGCACTGCGCTGTAGCCTAATGCAGAGTGACAAAATTACAAAAGTCCCTGAAACAGATTTCAGGAAGCCGCTTGTTGGAATGCTGAGTGGAGGATGGTGGTAATTAGCAGATCTGTGGCTCACCATGGACTCTGTTCAGCTGTCACTCACCCACTCACGCACCCCTGGGAACCTGTGGAAGACATTCCTGTCTCTTGGGGATAGCATCCCTCCACGTAATGTGCAAATGGGCATCTGTGAAGGAAACTCTTCTGCTTCACTGTTCCTGCAAAAGCAGAGGACTCCTTGTCCCTAGCCAACCAATTCCAGATCTGCCCAGTGTCAGGAGGAGATTTCTCCTCATAGTTATAAATCTGAATCCCAACCAAAGATCATGTCAGATTTCAACATCAGGGTGCTGAGTTGTCCATAGAGAGTTAGTATCATGTCATGTGACAATTTTCTGCTAGACTGATTTTCAAATTGTTATAGTTTGACTATATCCTTTAGTTTTTTACTAAATATAGTACTAGTGAGAGAACTGTATATTTGATCTAACTCACCTATCTCTATTGTACCAGTTATGTATAGAACACATGCAAGTTACAGTAATTCACGCTCTCTTCTTTGCCTTGCTAATCTTATATAGTCTAGATAACGAATGGATGATTCCTCAAACTAAAGCAGGAAGCCCAGTTTTTGCTCTTATTTAGCTGTAGTCTCCTTTCCTAACATAAGAAACGTCAGTTCACCTTCAGTGATGATGGAAGACTGTGTGTGGTTTTTAAGAGGGCTGTTTGAAACCTTCCAAACTTACTTGTTAAATACCAACAAGTAATCCCAAAACTTGAAAGACTAGTCTCTACAGTCTAGATCTGGATTCCTAGATAAAAAGGGAGGCCTCAAAGTATTTCCTCATCTTTGAAATACCTATGTGCACACACAAGTACGCAGATACTCTCATGCAAATGGAATATATAAAAGAAACACACTGTTTTAGAGCACATTAAACAGTTAAGTTTCAGTAAAAACACTGCAAAGAATCTTTTTATGTCGTGCAAAGATAAGTCCCCATTTTTAATTATACAGTCTCTCTGCAGCAGTGATCCAGTGATTCAGAGATACACACAGATCTCCAGTCCCCTTTCAGACGTTCTGATTTCCAACTAATAAGCAGAACAGTACATCTCATGGCTAAGAAAGCTTTTGTAGCTAGAGTAAATCTAAGAGTCAGGAGTGAACTAGCACCATATCTAGGTGCAATGGATGTTGTTGCAGTGTTACCAAAACTTGTGGCTCCAATCCCAAGTGTCATATGCTACCTTAGTCCTAAATTCCCGGATCCTTGAATTAGAAAGAAATTTTAATGGTTGTAAAAGAAATCCCAAACCCATGAACTGAGAATGAATTAAAGGCTCAGAAATCATAAAAAAGACACAGGTGTATTTTTGAAAATCTAATGAATTTTAAGTTGGCCTCAAGGTTTGTGAAAGGCTGGTGCTAGCACACTGCTATGGTGATACAAGGAGATGAAGTAAGGTTGCAGAGACTCAGCAGAGACCCTTTGAAGGGTGTGACAGGTAGGCTGATGTCATTCCCACGTTATGCGAAATGCAGAGAAAATAAATCTAATAGTTTAATACTCAATTTCCCTGCCTAGAGCAGGAGAGCAAGAGCAAGACAGCACCTACATGGGAACACTAGAGGGAGCAAAGACAAGAAAGCAGATGAAGAGGAATGAAGGCAGGAAAGGAAAAGCCACACCAGTTTCTGAGATAACTTTGAAGAGGAGGGGGAAAGGAAAGTTTTGTGTTTCTTGTGCCTTGAGCACTGCATCAAATTTACTGAGCGTAGAAACAAAAAGATAGTCCTTTCTAAATGTGTACGACAGAAGGGGACCAGCTGGATTCTCATTTTGCACATAGTATTAAGGATTCAGTTCTTCAGGTGAAACAGTCCTCATTCACAGCCAGGTAAGCACATTATTGGGGATGGCTTTGCCCAGGTTCAGCTGCTCTTCTGGAAAGGCTGGATTCCAGCTCACTCCCCTGGTGCTGCGTCTTGAGGGGAAGCAGGAATGGAAGAAAGCAGTCACACATTTTGCTGTCTCTTAGTGAGCTATGCAGTCACGACTCATGCCCAGAAAACAGATCCATCCTATCTGGTTCTTTTTCATTTTGGGGCTGGAACTTCCTTAAACCACCCAAGCTAGTTCAAGGCTTTCTTGCTAGTTTCCTCCAGTCAAAATAAAAACAGCTATATATCCCAACCATGCTTCTCTTAAAATCATCAGAATATGACAGAGCTGCTCTTTCTAGTTTAATTCTGTCCCTTTAAAAGTTATTAGAAGTTATTAGCACTTCAGGAGTCATTTTACAGCTTTGTGCTTTGATCCTCTGCTTCCACAAGTCAGTTCCCACTGAGCTGCTTCATAACTTGTTTAATAGTTAATTTGTTTGGACATCATTAAAAGTATTAAGGCTCCAGGCAATGAGGACATGCCAATTACTGTGTCAAGTGATTTAATTCTGAGGGGGGCAGTAGGAAGCAGTAGTTTAAACCGCTTAAAGGCTTGTACCTCTTGCCACTGAGAAATATGAAGAGAAACTGATCTGCTCAGAAAGCCTGCCGATTTAGGTTCAAAGAGGTGTACTTCTGGATCATTTATTTTGGGTGCTCAGCAGATGCTGAGACATGAACTGTGCATGTGAAATACCAGCTTAAGCAGCTCTGTCATGAAGAAGCCTGCCTTAGCTCCTAACAAAACCACTACAACAGAAGGTTGGAAAAACAGCCTTCTGAGAAGTGGCATTTTGACAGGATTCTTTTAAACCATTAACTTTTGTTTGCTGGAGCTTTCCTTGCAAAGTACTGGATCTGCATCCCAATGCACTGCAGTTTTATATAAAATTTCTCAGTGCCACTTATTATTGCAAAAATATGCTGAAAAGGTAGGTATCCAGACTTGTCTACTCTAGGTGCATTCTTCTGGCATTTAACAAAGCCTTTGGAAAGGCTTTCCCCTGCCTTAGCTATACCTTATTATATTAATATTTTTTATTATTATTTTCAGTAGAAGTAATAATAAATAATAATGTAGTATACCACATATTAACAGCCACCTATTAGTTATACTCCACACCCTTTCAGGGAGGTGACACTTATACCAACAAATTGTGTCCTTTTGTGGCAAACTTAACCCAATTTCCCAACAGTCCAAAGGCTCCTTTTGCTGGTACTAATTCTACCTTTAGTAGAACTGTGCAGCTTGGCAATATTAAAGTCAGCAAAACTCTCAAGTAGAGATTCATTTTCCAGGTTTAAAAATGCATACACTAGGGAATCCTCATAAGGTCAGCCTTGTACTAGCACCGCTTTGCTGAGATAGGATCACAGCCTTCCCTTGCTGGCAAAGAGCTCCAAGGCGAATGAAACTGCACCAGTAAAGCTGTACTTTGTACAAATATAATAAAACTATCTGCTTGAGGAAAACACACACAACAAAAAGATGAGACTTACTGGCACATGGGCTTTCGCATCGCACACCTTTTCCTGTTCTTGAATGACACAGTTATCAGGAATCTACTGTGCAGACCTGACTTTAGCTACACCAGTAAAACCACTATTTTTCCAGCACGAATGCAACTGTGTAGGAGTTTCCACTGGCAAAATTAAAAGAATAAAAAATCATACCACCAAGTGACATGGTACACAAATACCACTTTCAAGTTAGCTACATGTAACAGCTATACAAAAGACATTGACAGGTTTTGAGTGGAGAGTTCAGGCATCCAGAAAATACAGTAGCATCTGGTGTGTGGATCAGTAGGAACAAAGCTTTTCAGAATAAAACTGAAAGGGGGAGAAATGCTAGGGTCTGTGAAATGTAACAAGTGGTAGAGGCACAAATGAGCCAACAAAACTTTTCACAAGCTAACAACACTAGCACAGGTGTGAAATTACTTTTTTTTTCCCCCCAAGGATGAGGGATGAGGATTCCAAAGATGAGGAAATGGAATTGTGAAAACACAGACTGAGACACATGCAAACACATAAACTCAAAGGCTTATACAGATATAAGTAAGGTACATACATCTAGCACTTGGGGATAAAAATCCATTAAAGCTCCATATCTAAACAGCAACACAGAAGTTTTAGACCACCTGTTGCGGGGGGGGGG
>NW_010972698.1:10653388-10758041 GCF_000737465.1 Haliaeetus leucocephalus | reverse complement strand
GGGGGGGGGAACAACACACAAACCAGAAATGGATCAAAAACTTGTCACACTTGTTACGTTTCCCAGGGTGATAGGTACTGCTGTGGAAGGAAAACTGGAAATTTCCTGCTGCAACACACTACACACCATGTAGCAGACCTGAAGGCAACTGGCCAGAAATTCTACTTTAAATGTGTTCATTTATCACACAGCAGAAAGAGCATGTAGATTCAGAGTTGAGATCAAACTGGAATGCAGGATTCAGATGTCCTCCCATCCCTCTCTTACAAATACCCAGGCTTAGTCCAAACATTTTGTATTTGTAGTCCTGTTTCATTAGGTGGTCGTCTGCATATGTCCCTCTAGAACTGTCCCACTGGTCATAACTTCTGAAGGCATTGGCCGGTTCAAATCCAATTTCAGAAAGGGTCCAAAAAAATCATGTTTCATGAAAAAAAGAGGCTGGACAGAGCAAAGAAAGAGTAACAGTCTCCTTACAGGAACCTCTTACAGGAAAGAGTTTTTTGACTAAGAGAACAAAATCAGTGTCAGCTCGTTTGCAACACACCTGATGACTCACACGAGTGGGGCATGAAAATGCACTCCTTGTCTTAAAAAACTATCCACAGAAATGTGGTGTAAGATTATATTGTGGCTTAAATGACCTTGAATACAAATAAAGCACTTCAAACAGAACCTGGTAAAACAGAAGTATGACCTCATCATGTACTTTAAATCTGTTTCTAAAGTCCCGTTTGGAGCCCTAAGCCAATACCTCTTCTACAGGGGTCAAATTCAACATTAATTCCACTTGTGCCTAGAAATAAGGAAAATCAGGGAAAGTATTGTCAAGAACTACTGTGATGGAATGCTACTGCCAGAACCCGAAGCATGTCACTCCCATTCAGAGTCTTTCTCAGTAACTTACAAATATGCATGATAGTTTCTTTTAAATACCTACTGAAATGAGACTCTTCCTAAGAAAGGCACTTTCTTTTTGATATATATGCACATCTATCATAACAAGGTAGCACATGCAATTTGTGAGTTTCCAAAACTCATCTCTCTGGCCATATTTTCTCTTCCCTCCAGCTACAATTCCTGTCCCAGGGTATAAACCAAGCACTGAGTCTTCTGCAGCAATCAAGTATCAACTTCCAGAATCCCAGTTCCAAAGGCAAGAGGTTCACTTCAGCAAAAGCACAGGAAACGTCCCACACTGCTCAAAGAACACTTTAAAAAGCCTATGTATGTAGTATTCGTTATACATCACGGACCAAGTTGTGTAATGATCCTCAGTTCTCATCCCATTCTAGTAGAGATTGTCTCAATGACATCACCATAATCTTGACCGGTCTAAAGCTGCTTATGTTTTCAGGATATGTTATCATAGATGATGACACCCATACTAGAGGAAGATAAATCTTCAACCCAACAAATCGAGCTAGATAGACAGTGCTGTGTACTGGGCAAAACATTCCTCTTGGCTCTTCCCACTCCTGATCAACTTGTATTCCACTGCCAGGAGCAACCTGGGATGAGCAATTTGACCACTGACCACCCATTATTAAATGGGAGATTCAAAAAATACCTAAACCGCTAGTCATTGATTTTTATGCCTTACTACAGTATTATATCTAACGATCTTTCTCAAGCAGTTAAACATATTGCCCTGCCTTTTGTGTCAAGATTATGAGATAAGGAGAAACTAATCAGTTTTCATTTACACTCTATGTAAGTATGAATAAACAAAACAGAAGTACTGTAAGATGAAAATTTGCTTAACTAAAGAGGTGTCTTAAAATTTCATTTGTTTCAAAGTAAATAAGTAAAACCCACAAGTTCCTATTTACTAGACCTGTTCCTTGTAGTCAAACATGCACCTGCTCACTTTAATGATTATCACCCATTTTTGGCATTTTGTCTTTATTTAGCATGGCAGAGCCTACACAGCTATCAGAGTGGGAGCTGGATTCTGTTCTGGCCCAAACATGACGAACAGAGCAGTCAACCAAATTCCGATCACAGCATCTCTCCTGCTGGTAACGTTTGAGCCAGCAGAGCTCAGTTTGACTCTCAGATCCCACGCTGAGCTTGCAGCTGGCAATTACGAAGAACCCCAACTTTCTATTTATGAAGTGAGAATACCGGATAGAGAAGCCACTGAGAAACCACAACCATGGAACCCCATCAAGTTACTGTTAGGATCACTCACAGGCTAGAGCCACAAAACACCTCAAAGCAAATGTTTACACTTTCCTCCATAAAATGCAGTGGGGAAAACAGTGGGAGGAATATAGCAGGCCAAAAAAGATGACATTTGTGTAAATATCTGCCTCCAACCACTCAGTTCCTAACCTTGCAGGATTTCAAAGTCCATAACTTCTTTTAGCACACCAGCTGCTTCTCCTTCAGAAATGGTGACAGCAGGCAGTGTGAAAATGACATGACTTGGAGACATACCAGTTTTATTTAAAAACAACATTTATATATATTACACACAATATCCCAAGTTAAAAGAACATTATTGAAAATGCTAAGTCAAATAGTCAAAAGTTAAGAAATTCCAGAATTAAGATCGCCTATGCAATCTTAATTTGAATCCCTTGTGTTATGCAGTATGCTACCGCCTTCAATCACATGGTCACGTATTATTTTTTCTGCAGGACCCTTGCCTTGTTCAGTGTAGAGGGTGGATGATTCTCAATTAATGAGCAGCTATTCAGTATTTGTTTTCTTCTTGTTGTTTAGTGTGCAGCCCATTTCTGATGGCTTGCCTCCACAGGGGGTTACTCAGAAACAGTTGAACAACTCCCTGATTGAATGCGTTATTACAGAACAAGATCATTTCATCTCTGCTTAGTTTAACCCACTTCACCAAACTCAGACTCTACTCTGAGCGCATATCATTAATTTATTCATGGCTTTTCTAAGGTTTACATTACTAATACATTTTTTATGAACTTATTGTCCCCCAATGCTTCCATTTTATCTAGACTGACTGGTGAAAAAATTATTAGAAAGTTTCTGTGTTGTAAAAGTATTCATTAATTTGGGATATCCAATTTAGAAAATGAAAGCATGCTTTTTGTAGAGTGCTTAGCATTACATGGTGCTTTAAATGCTGAACACTCAGGTCGAGCTGCAGCTCTAAGTATATGGTGCTGTTGCAGATCAGACACCGCCTCAAACTGAGTATCCAGAAAATGAGGAACATTCAGTTAATGAACACTTCAAAAAAGGTTTCATTTGCAGAAACTTGGCATTAGAATCACAGTAGTAAAGGCAGAAATTAAATCAAGTTTTCCAAGGCTGCATTTAGCTGCAGTAACAATGAGACCTACTGACGTGGTTATCAACAGAATAAGCAGTGCAAGTGCACCCAGATCCACAGACCCGAAAGAGTCAAGTGCCAGACCAGAAAGATAGGGGAAGAGAGGGAGAAGCACCCACAGTTACCAGTATAAGGCGACTCACTACTCTCCTTCCATCAAAACCAATGTCAGACATACTCTTGTATGTCACCTACCCTGTTGAGACCACCTCCTTTTTTCCTGCACTTTAAATCATTGTTTGGTATATATTTCCAAACTTCTGCAACCATTGAAGCTGTGTAGGAGAGTCAAAGACTTTTTTACAACATAGCCTGCCAGGCTTCCGGTTTATCACTAAACTGGTGAGCTTTATGCGGACCAGTGCAAGAAGCGATGAGACTCTTTGTCAGTGGGCTTCACTTGTTTTAGTTGGGAGGAAAGGAATGGCAAGAGGTCTCTGGTTCCACACCAGGTTGTGGAGGGGTATGCGTTCAGAGCCCATTGCCTATTTCCTTCAGGTGCCCTTCTTTTCCACCACTGCCAAACTGTCTCTGCTCCAGTCCTGTCTTCACATCTGACTCTTCATCCTGTTTTCCCATTTTCCTCACCAGACACTACCAGTGCCCACATTCCTGTTCTAGTCTCTGCAGTCACTCCCATACCAGCTCCTGGACCCAGCTGCTTCCCTCCTAGGTCCTCCCCAACCAGTTTGTCCCCCATCCTGGAGAAGCACATTCCCTAAATGAGGTGCTCCTCTGGTAAAGCACAGCTTTTCCACCTTCCCTGTATGTACTGGCTCCCCACCCTAATCACCCTTCACAAAGACCTTAACTGAACGCAGTGTTTCTTCCCTCCCACTCCCAGTATCCTTGCTGATCAGTCCTGGGTTATCCTCACCTCACCTCCAAGTACAACTCAGCCTGCCCAATTCCAGAGTTACAAGTCCTATCCACTGCATGGTCTGTGGGGATGAAATCTGCAGGTGCTTGGGCTTAAGGGTAGGCTGTCCACATCGCTCTAGAAAATGTAGTTTCCTGAGCTTCCTGATACTGCGCAGAGGTAAGATTCCTAAATTTGGGTTCTCCCTTCAACTGCCCTCAAGGAGACTCTGTCTGTCATGATCTGTAGAATAGCATGTTTATCCTCACAGGCTAACAACTTTTCTGAGCAACTCATAGTCTGTACTGCACTTATAACTGGCCAAACTCAGGGAATTTTTAATAAATAAATGAGGGGAAAAAAAACTAATGGTGACAAATTTCATCACTCCATCAGCTGTTAGTTCCACACTTCAGGACTAGAAGCACTAATACCTTAAGAGTGAAAGACTAAAAAACCCTGAGACATACACAGCTGACACAGCATTACACGTTTGGCAAATTGTCACCAAACAATTGCAACTGAAAAACGGAGCTTAAGCAAAAAGCTTGAGGAAACCTCAGGAACAGAAGAGCTACCTGATGTCAAGTGACATGACATCTTGCACTCAAATGGATGAAGCTTTTCTGTTTGTATGTCTGCCTCCAGGCATCGATGTACAGAACCGTATCGCCTCTGGCAGAAATCAGGAAAGCAGCAGGGTACAGGGCAGGGTACACAGAAGCCCATGGTGCAGCACAAAAGAATAAGGGACACTGACTTAGTGGGAATGAGAGTTAAGGGAGAAGAGGAGGTATACAGATCTTTTGGCGTGGGAAGAGAGAGCAGACAGATGCACAGGAAAGCGGAAAACACCAGGTCTGGTTGCAGACTGTCCCTTAAGTATAAGAAGAGAGAATGGGCTGGGAAGGTGGCGTACAGATTACTGTGGGCAGAAGCATTTAGCAGGAACAGTTAGTTCAGGCTTCAAAAGAAATGATGCAAGTGACTAGAAAACAAACACACAGCTGCTCTCCAGAAACCTAAGAGAATTAGGGTGTTTTCAGCCCTCTTTGCACCTTCTTAAATCTGGACTCCTCTCAGGCTAGTGCAATCAGCACAACCACTAAAGCACTGTGTGCCCATCAGCACAAAGCACCTTACACTGGAAACTGGCCATGACTTAACAAGCTTCTCCTGCCTAAAATAAGCCAAAAAGTTAAACCCATTCTGTGTCCTAATATATTGATGTGATGGTAGCAGCAAGACATGGAAAAGTGGAGTTCATAGTGACCAGTTTACTCCCTTTTCCGGTATTCCCATCCCAGAAAGCAGCTCTCTGCAGAAGAGCCTAGCTCCAATGCCTCCTGGCTGGCCTTCCAGGCAATCTCTGCAGGAAGGGAGGCAGCTGCTGCAGTTTCCCTTGAAACTTTTTTGTTTTATTGAAAGAAAATGAGAGAGACTGTTAACCTTAGGTCTGCCAGCTGTTGAACGGGGCCTTCTTATGCTCTGAAAGCTGCTGGATTTCCATTTTAAAAGAAAATCACAGGTAGGAAGAAAGAACCTCAGATGCAAAACACAGGAGGGTATGTATAGCACATGGAAGTCCACTTAACAAGAGTACACATCTATTTCATGAATGGGAGATACTGTCCAAGGACACGACTGGTGTTTAAATTTAACTAGCACTCTACCTGAGGCAAGAGAGGCAACAAAAGAAAATCCAAGAAATTACAAGGTTGGTGCTGGCAGAGATCTATTCTGGGATTACTCAGGGTCATTTCAAAGAACATGTCAGCTTCTTTAACAGTTCTGACCTTTGCAATACAGCAGTGTAAAACAAGATGTACCTATCCTACATGCATTAGAATGCTTTTACTATATTTCACGTTTCCAGAATGTTCATTATTTGATTCAAGCTGGTTTGAGATTTTTGATCTGGTAAAGAAACACACTGGCTCTCTAGTGCTAGGACTAGAAATTTACATAGATATACACAGAAGGAGTTGACCTCAGTGGAAAAATCCAGATTTATATTGCTGTTGCTGAACCAGAATTTATTCCTCACCTAGTAGACATGAAACTAGAACTGTTTCATGGAAAGAAAACAAAAGTCACTATACAAGATCAAATATGTTGTCTATGTAGCCCAGGATTCTGACACTGGTCAGTCTCAGATGCTTTTAAAAATGCTTTTACACTTTCAGAGAAAAATTAATACAGGAAATCTGCCCAAAAGGGAATTTCCTCTTTATATGTGCTAAGTAGTGTGTGTCTTACAACCACAGGCCACAATAAAAACATACTGCTTATAATTATGGATGCTCTCATTCCCACATGAGCATTGGCACCTTTACTGAAATCCTTCAAGGCTTTCAACCTCAGTGCACACTTGCAGAAATGAATTCTACAGGAGAATACTGTGCTACATACAGAAGCTTTTCCTTCCATTAATATTATCTGTAATGCCTCTCAATTTCACTGAATTTGTCCTTACTCTCAAAAAATCGCAGAGATTCATTAGGAATTTCTGACTTACTTCCTCAGTTTCATTTATTCTATATACTCCTACCATACCCCCTCTTGCCCACCTTCTTTCTGGAATAAAGAATTCCGGGACTATGAGTCTTCTTCAGGAGCCATTTCATAGATACCCGTGTACAATGCTAGTGGAACAGTCTAATAATTCCCACCAATAATGCCTCTGAAATCTCAAAACTCATTCCACGTTTTATGATCAGGCTGCATTCAATTAAAATTAGTGATACTGATAGATGTAGCAGCAGTACTAGGGTAAGCCATTTTTACATTATGTGCTCATCCAGGAATAGACTTAACTGATTTTTTTATTAAGTAAATTTTATCTCTCCTAATAAAATCAAACCTTCTGGTTAGGATTGAAGAGAAGAACAACAACACACAAGCACTGAAACTTTTTGCATAATGTGATTTCATTTCATTATGTTTGGCTATAAATTTTGCTCTTCCCCTGCAGTCAATACTTATAACTTTATCAAATGAAGAGGAATTTGATGGCCTGGCTTTGATGAGAAACTTTGCTTTTAATAATTCTTTTTTTAATGCATGCCTGCTCAGTTCTAAATCAGGAAAGCCATATCGCTTTCTCACTGCGCCAAGGTGAAATGGTGACCCATTACACATAATGGACTTGTTTCAATCTCTACATAATGAGAATAGCACCTTGACAACAACATAGGCACTGAAGGTAGAAGAGGAGAAAACATTACCTTGGGAGTAATCTCCTTGTATCACACACCTACATTACAGTGGTATCTGATGTGCTTTAATTTGTCATTGTTTGTAGTTTAAATTTCTAAGAGAAAGAACAATCTGGAAGTGTGAAAAATTACTAATTATAACATTTAAAATAGAAGCAGCAATGGAAATGTCAACAATCTGACTGGGACATCAGAGATTTTTGCAATGATGAATAAGGAACATTTTACTGCAGACTGGAAGAGAAGTTTTGGGCCATTTTTCAAAGCCTGAAGAACTTCTCAAGGAGTAACAAATGTTCATTTTTCTTCTAGCCCTTCAATTACTGTCAGAACATACTGTGGTCTTTCTAATGGCTCCCATGAACTTTGAATAGCATTCATTGTCAAGAGATCATAAGCACAAAGATACTTTGGTTTAAGTCCTATTGAAATCAATGCAAGTTGGGCGTTTGTACGCCACTGCTGCTTTGGATCTGTAGGCTTAACCATGATATCAAGTACTTACTGAACCACTGATTTCCTAGGAAGCATAAGTCTTCCTGGAGGAGACAGGGCTATATCATATACATACTGTTCCTGTAGTTGGTTAACAGTCCCCTGACACAGCCATAACCTTCAAACTGACTGATATAGCTTCTGACCAGTTACGAGCCTTGAAATAGAGAAGATTCAGGAAGTGGCAAATTTGATAGCGTGAGAAATTTCAGTGTATTAGTCATACTGGATTAAGAACAAGTATTTGAAAAAAGATTCAATGTAGCATAAAAATATATTAGAACATTTTCTGACATTCCTTATTGGCTTACTTATTAAGGAAAATGTTGGGGAGAGTTAAATATAAATAAAAATGGAAGAAAAACTACTCTCGCACTAACACAGACTGGTAGAAATTTGTATTCCCAGGTCTTTGCATATGTATACGTATGCATATATATATAAATATGTATGTATACACACACATTATATATAGCTTTTTCAGTTGACGTAAGATACTTCAGTAAGAAGCTGTGTATAAAAAGAAATATAAAAGGAAGTTTTATGAAATGCATAAGACAGAAAACTTCAGTCAGTAAGAAAAAAAGAACTTGGGGATGAAAATATAAATAAGGGCTAACCAGACCTGTAAAAACCTTTGTTACACTTGTTATCTTATCTTCCATCACTAGCTGGCAATACAGAGAAATTATTAAAAAATAAAACCAAAAAACGTATCTCAAACTATACCTACAGAGGAATGGATGGCATCTCTGTCAAAAATCAGGCCTCTGCACACTTGAAATGGAAGTTACACATAAAGGTCAGTCTCCAGGTAATAAAACCCAGGTTCCCTTCCAGACTAGCTCAGAAATATACTATTTTCAAGTTTAAAGCACAAGGACAGGTTCTAGCTGCGTTTTACTGCAATACAGGCATGCTGAAAGATGTAAAGTGTTTTTTCTCCACTCCATTGATTTGCCCTATAAAAAGAACCAATTGCAATTGCAATTCTTCTCCCCTCCAGTGTAAGCAGCTGCACTCCCCTGATTCCTTTAAGAGACCTGCAGGAAGCAGGGAGCCTGGAATAGGCACAGGCTACCCCTTTGCACCCCAGGCTGGGGAAATGAAAGCAAGAAGCATAAAGTTATACTCCACAGATAACACAGCAAAGAACTGCATTGCACTCTAAAGGATTCAGTTACATATTTTGATCTACACTAATGTGAAGGTTGCTTTTCTTGATGTGTTATCCTGATTGATATCATCTCTAATCCAGAGGCACTTCATTAAGAAGTTGCCAAGAATCAACATTTTGACTGTTTCAGCCTTTAACTGCCAAAGCTGGTTAATTTTTCTGCAAACTGAAGGAAGGATAGTCACTCTGTAGGCAGGTGCAACTGGTTTGATGACTGTTTGAGTCATTTTGGGGTGTGCAGCAGACAAGCTCTCCTGTCGTTTTATACTAACTGGACACATCAGGCCTCTTGGCTTTGTTGTGGCAATCCACCTGGTTACTCATTTCCCCTTCATCTGGTATCATGTTTTAGGATGAAGCTTCTTTTGGGCAAGATGCTTCTGAAAGCAAAGGAACAAGATAGCCTACTTTTCAAAGCTAATTTCTTTTTCAAAGCGTGGACATGAGGAAGGTGGCAGGGGGTGGGATGTGACTTAAAAGCAGATGGAAATGCAGAAGAACAGTTGCTTAGCACCTATAAAAGTCAGGCCCACTTCTTCACAAGCTATGTATGTATTTAGTTACCCATATTTAGGCACCCGCATTTGAGTTTTGGCCTCTAAATAACCTAAATCCATCAGAGTTTTTTTTGGAATGTGCACTTGATTAAATAAACAAAGATACTAAAAGTCGTAAGAATCATGCTGTGGTCATGGCAGCAATCAGCTCTTCAACACTCAGGGGCAGCTTTTGTATTACCTATGCTCCTGTTGGGAGCTTTGTCATCTATTGATGAATGAAAGACAGAAATCAGAAAAAGGCGCTGTAAAAGCTTAATTCCACAATAATTTCTCAGCCAGTGGGACAATAAGAGATCAGCCAGTAGCCTTCTTGCTTTTGTCTGAGCAAGAGATGCAAATTAAAGATTGGAGTCAGAAGCAATTATTCAACCTAGACTATTTTATGTGGGCATGTGTATGTTTTGGAATGGGTCTGTAGCAGCTATTTCTCTTGGACTGAATTGATACAACAGGGCAGGACACAGATAGGCAGCATTTCAGAAATGTAAAAAAAAAAAAAAAGCCTGTAGAAACGCTAGATTGACAGACAAGAAGAATGTGCTCAAAAGCACTGGGAAGCTGGAAACATTTCTTTTATATTCTGCTCTATTTATTACTCAATTAGAAAAACTCACCTGATAAAAGGAGCAAGAAATTACCCCACTTAATGACACAGATAAGAGAAGAAAACAGAAGCATTTAATTCCCATAAGCATCTCTTGTCTTTTGTCTCAGCCTGCTTTTTATGCCTGGATTATGCTAACACTATTAATCTTTGTGTCTGTGACTAACTCCTGGGTTTTTATGTTAGTGACCTGATTCTGCACTAACATGCTCCTCCCAGTTTGGTGAAGCTCCCCATGTGATCTATTCTTCCCCCTAAATAAAGTTGAAAAATTTGGCTGGGATCAGTGAGCGCTGCTGAGGTAGCGGGTGTGTGGAGCTATTCCACCCTCCCCGCATCTGCAGCACAAATAACACGCCTGTTCAGCACTATCTGCCTCTCGGTTTTAAAGACCAAGGGGGGACGAGACTGGCCAGTTAGCAAGGTCTCAGGCTACCTCCATGGTCAGGCTTCAGCACGGGCTCCCAGCCTTGCCACTCCCTGATCACTCTCCCCTTTTGAAAGTAGCCCAGCGAGCCGAGGAAGATGTGGCCGGAGAAGGTGAGTGCTGCATGGCTATGATGAATCCTTTGTGCGGAACCGGAGGCTCATTAGAAAGTGGAGGAGGGAGGGGGGCAGCGGTCGCAATTTTTTAAATGGACACAGTCAAAAGCCTTCTTTCCTTCCCCGATATGCCAAGGGCACATGTGCCCCTTTCAGAGGGAATCTACCTAATGAGCTGATTTCCCGACAAAGCTCATTTTCCTGGCGTGGGGCGCAGAGCACAGCAGCAAAAAGCCCAACCATCGGAAACCGCCTGCTGCAGACGTGCCGTTTGTCCGGCCGGGCAGGGGGGTGCCTCGCCGGGCACAGCTCAGAGGGCTGCTCCCGCTGCATCCTGCTCCAGCCCTCCGCAACCTCCCAACTGGGGGGGGGCACGGCACGGTGCTGTACCCGGTGCGCGGGGCTGGCACCGCACCTGCTGTGCGGGACCGGCACGGCACGGCTGGCACTCGGCGTGTAGGGTTGGCATGGCACGGCACCGCGATACCCAGTGTGCGGAGCTGGCACCTGGTGTGCAAGGCTGGCACAGCATAGCACTGCACAGCGCGGTACCAGCACGCAGGCTGGCACGGCACAGCACCGCGGTACCAGCGTGCGGGACTGGCACGGCGCAGCAGGGAGCAGAGCAGCACCCCAGGGCTGCGCTGCTCACCCCGCTGCCCCCGGCCTGGCACAGGGCCACTCGTGGCCCCCGCTGGGGCTATCCGGCTCTAGTCAGAGGCATGACCATCCTCCCCTGGGTACCAGCAGCTTTCGATGCATACACCCACCACGCACCCCCCTTCACAAAGACATATGTAACATCCTCCCTCATAGCACAAAGGTCCACCGAACACCCCTAGAAACATACCCTCCTCCGCTCAGGCAATGTGCATTTTCCTCTCCATCCCCACCGCGGCCCCAGGGACCCTTCACCCTTTCCCATTCATCATGCACCTGCTTCTCCACATGCATATAAGCCTCCCCCTCGGTTACCCGTGTTACTTGTCCCCTTTGTTTGCCCACAGAAGTAGCGTGCCCCTTCCTCCCCCTCCATACATACACCTGGTCAGTATGTCTTGCTACCTACACGTGAAGGCTGAACCCCTCACCCCACAAAGGGGGGAAGGTGACATGCCCCTCATCCCCTTCCACCCACGGCTAAAGCAGTGCACAGACACCTGCCATGTAACCCACCGATCTCTAACACATTAACTGATCTCAAATGCATTTCACGTAACTTTTCGCGTTTGGTATGTGATTGGAGCTAAAAGGAAACTCAACGCTGACCAGTAAGCACTGAATGCTTAAAGAAAGTCTTTATTCCCTTCTCCCCGCCTTGCCTACTCCTTTAGCCTGAGTGCTGGGACCAGCTTACTGCACACCAGTTCTATCCACCCCAGAGACAAGCTCCCTGGGCTTTAAGACCAGGAGAGGAGGGCAGTGAGGAGGAAGGAAGGATGCTTTCTGCTTAGCTAGAACTCCCAGATTACACAGAGACTGTCCCCAGTCCCTGCTGTGGGAAAAGAAATGTGGTCTTATTCCAGAAATGTACAGACACAAAGTAGCTAGCTGCATCTACAATGACATTCATCACTCCTCCTCTCAGCCCCCTGCTGCCTCCCACCCTTTAACTTATTATTTTTCTTGCACAATTTTAAAGGTGAAATTCCCCGAGTACTGAATATATTGTAGTCTTAGACTGTAACTATTCATCAAGAACAGGCACATTGGCTGGAAGGAGAAGAGTTTTCTTTTTAAATGAGTTGGATGAATACTTGAATGTTCAAACAATCTTTTGCTCTTTGGCACATTATGAAAAAAAAAAGTTATCCCTGCGGGAGTTTCAATCTTGGCAGATTTTAGATCCAAGAGAAAGACTGCAAAGTGTCCCATCCGTAATTACTTTCCTTGCTAGCAGTAGGGAAGGAGAAAAAAGGAGAGAAGCGATTAAAAAAGGGAGGGGGACACGAAAGCAGATCCGAGTTGTTCATCTCCCTTTCACAACCAATTAGCCCAGAATTAGAACCCTCCTTCACCTGCAAAGAAAATGAGAATTTAATGAAAAGGCCAGTGATTGACTTAAGATCTTATTTTATGAAGGTTCTTAGGTATTGTTCATTTTAATTCAGCTCTGAACAGCTTTCAGTTTTCATTTATCCTGTAACTCAAGAGAACAATTAAAACATCTACTTGTACCTGGACTGGTAAGTACTTGTTCTGACTCCAAAAAACATGTAACAGACCATTAGGACAAACTGATCCTGGAAATAGGCAAATGGAAAAAATCACTGAGCAACTTTAAGCATCGGTGTAGGCTACGGAATTGTTTGCACTCCAGGATTTGTGTTTTCACAGAATAACATTTAAAATACAGACTAATGGAAAAATTCACAGGCTGCCTCTGTAATCACAGGATGTAATTGCCCCTGATTTTGAAAGGTGTGTGGGAAGAACAGCATAGAATGCTGTGCAAAAGAAATTAATATGAACTAAATTAGCAAGAAGTTAACCATGAAAGACAATTTCAAAGGGAAAAAAGAATCCTTGTTTTATGGGGTACATTTTTTAGCTGATGATAAGACTGTTCCTTTAGTCAGAAAAACAAAGAATGGCTTATGAAGAAAATCCACCCTCTGAAAAGAGGAATAGCGTGTGCTGTTTTGGCAAAAATAATCTCAGCATAGTTTTTAAAAATTCAGTGAAGCCTATTTCAAAGTGAAAATCATGACAGAACAGATCTGTTCAACTGTTTAGAGAACAGCACTTTGATACAGCACTGTTTTCCAAGTTTAAAAGGGAAAAAAATCCAAATCCTTCCCCACATATGAGCATGTGAAAGGAATAAGACTCAATGTCTCTTCCTAACGTATTTTATTACAGCACACCTAAGCCTCAGTCAGCACACCTATGGGGAGCATTTAATATACAGTTTCAAAGTTACCCTAAAAACATCATACAAGGATTTCACTGATCAGGATGATAAACTTTCCTTACACCACTATATAGACAAGAAGGCTAAAATATGTATCACAGGTACATTTTAGTAACACTGGTTTAAGGAGGGAATTAGTCAAGTGTTCAGTCTAATAACATGACTTAGCGTAGTTTGTTCCTGGTAACAGGCACCAGCAACTTCCATAAGGATTTGGACTTTGTGCAGACAAAAGATAGTACTTGCCAAAACATGCAGTTACAAGAAGGCTGTAATCACACCTAAAAAGCTGCTGGTGTTTATCAAGTTGCAGTTATACTAAATTAACATGTCTATACTATCATGAGAAGTCACCAATAAAATCAGTGGGATGAATATCAATTTCAGAGAGAGTCTAAATCTACAACACAACAGGTCTGCTGCTTCAATCACTCTACACTTCAGGGATTACTTAATTAAAATTAAAGCCTTAAAAACTGGAATTAGCTCCACACAGGTTCTCTATAAACTAAATGCCCAGGAAAACAGTATGTTACATTTATGGTCCACGCAAAGCACAGACACCTGCCCACATGAGTTCTTCTGGAATGTAAAAGCAGATGTCCTGAGCAGTCGCACAGCCTGCAACTTCCATCTGAATCAACGGAAGCTGTTGTGCTCAGCATCTCTCAATACAGAGGTAAGATGGTATCAGGTTCTGCTCTAAAATTATTTGCTTTTGTCATATACAGACTGTCCCTCAAAGTTATCCAAGCCCATTGCAGCTTTAAGGAGAGAATCAAGATCCCACCAGATATTGTTCATTTTATAGGAACATGATTGAACTTTCTGTTGGCTTACAGATCTGACCAACCCTGGAATGAGTTATTACAAGTGCTCCCAAAACTTGCAATCTTTTTCTCTTCTTGCATAAAGGAGGAGAAAAACTCAGGTATAATGAAGACAGAACAGGCTGAACAAGTGCTAAAAGCAGAGTTTTCTTGCTCAATAGGGTAAAAATAGTGTAAAGTATTCTGAGACTAGGACTAGAATTTTATACACCTAATTAAAAGATTGACTTGCTTAAATCTTTAAGTTGCCCGTTACCTCACTGGATGTATTCACAAGGGGTTTATGCAAATTAAGTTTCTAAGGATGACTACATGTAAAAATCTAACACAGATAATTTCTTCTATTTTGAGATTAACAGTACGGCAGACAAAGGCATAGAGAGGCAGTTTGATTTTAGGACTTCTCAGATAAATCTATGGTGTTTAACACCTACAAACCCAGTGATACTACAAACATACCTGAAGCGTCATTCTGTAACAACCCAATGTTTATTATTTAAGCCCATACTCCCAAAGAACACAGAACCTACTGGGAAATAGGAAGCCTAGCTCGCTCTCAGCTGAAAGCTGATCAGCACTTTGTAGATCAAAACCTTAAGATTTCCAAAAGTATTTTAAGCATCCAGAGATAAAGACAGACAGATGTGTACTAGTATGTCCAAGGGTTCTGAAAATGGCAAGGGCGGTCTTATGTACATAATTTAAAATACTCATAAAATCTGGCCTTTCATTCTTACAAGTGAGTTTATAGAAGATACAGCAAAAATTAAGTAGTGTGGCTAAAACATGTCACTACGTGCTCTTTCAAGTGTTTCCTGCCTTCTCTCCTTCTCCCATTCCTTCCTTCCTTCCCTCCCTCCCCCTTATCCCCACTTTCATTTGCTCTCACTCCCACTCTGGCTTTCATCTGCAATTTTGTGCAGAAGTATATTAGTAGATGTCTTGCTATGCTAGCTCTGGAGGAGGAGAAAAGAATCATTTACATATCAGGTTTACAACACGATGGATACATTTCATACCAATGTTTTTACATCAAAAAGATGCAAATTTAGAGAAAGGAGGCACATTCTTCCGTAATGCAATAAAAATGGAAGAGACAATTTGAAAGGCAGCAGGGAAATTTACAAGCTGAAGGCAGAAAGCAAGCAAGCAAGCCCAAAACTATATTAAAAAGCCAATATATATTTAAGACAATATAAATGCTGGAAGTAATTCAACATTTGAAAATGCACAGTGTATGTACGGGTGGATGAGTACATGAGAAAGACACACAAAGATAGAAACCAAAGATTCTCCTACTACTGAAATCAAAGAGATTTTTCATATTAATTCACAAGGAGCAGGTTTATAGTTTCAGGTCAGACGTCTTTACTTTGGAAAGACGTTTTTGTGTTAATTTGAGAACAGTATTATACATTTTTCTCACTTGCTGCTGGTTTATATATCCTTATCAACCATTCTTAATCAATGTCATCAGGAATTCAAAGGAAGTTTGAGTTAGCCTAAGGGTCGGGTATGTACAATCAGCTTCCTATTAAAACAACAAAACTGCAGTAGCTCACATATAATTTCTGGCCTTCATCCTTCCAATGAAGCTGAAGATTTTAGACATCCACCGAACTCAGTCCTCCCTTTAACTGAAACACAGAATCAGAAAACAGAGTTATCCTAACAATAAAAAAAGCAAACCATACCCAATTAAAACTTCATACAAGTCTGGTCTCCCACCTGGCATTTTGACTTTTTTTTTTTTTTAAGGATTCCATGCACATCATCATTACTCTTTTTAATATAACACTGATAACGTCATTATTACCAAGTCACTAGCAAACAGAGGCAAGTTTTGCCCTTCTAAAAAGGGATGAGTCTCAGCCAAATCAAAAACCTGTTAATCAACATTCTTATCTCTTTTCAGTAATTCAGTATTTGACAGATGCCAATAATCTGAATTAACATTTGAGACGCTGATTTTTGTTACTGAAATTTCTTTTGTTCTTCTCTCATAAATTGCATCCAACCTGCTCTTACTTTCCACCCTCAAAAACTACACAAAAACCTCAAAAATCTTATACTGAGTTGTACTTTACTTTAAACATTAGCTTACTAAAACAGAAAGATATGAAAACATAAGCCACAGTAGCAAAGTCCATCTCTAGGCAAGGACATGTACTACATCAATAGCCTACGCTTATGTAAGTATCAAAGTAAAACATTACTATTTCATTAAAAGGTTTAGAAAAGTATTCAGCTTACAGATATTCTAATATGCTTTCATGAAAAGTTTCTTCCAACAAGTCAGTATTTCCAGACACACACACAAAAAAAAAAATCACTCAAATTATTTTTGTAAATACCTGAACCTTTCTAATATATTTTATTAAATATCAATGGGAATTAAATGTGCACAGTCCTGAGATACTAGCTGGCATGTTAGTAATGCTCAAAATACACTGAAGACTTATGACTCACACAAAAACAACAAAACAATCTAAGAATAATTTATTGTCTACTGTTTGAATTAAATTAGAGCATGGACAATGAAGAATATTTGGGGATTTTTTAATGGAAAGTTTCCTCATGAGAATGTGTTGACACTGACACTTCAGTAGATGGAACCTGACTCAACTCGAAATGTGTGTGCTGTGCGTGTATATGTGTACTTAATACAACAATTACAGATAACATGAAGAGTCTTCTCAAAATTTGAGTACTAGAGGTCCAACTCTTTCTCAAAAACTGAAATCTCAGTAGGATGTTGCAATATGAGCTGATGCTAAGCCATTTACCTCTACTGCTCCTCTAGTCTCACCAGTGCTGAAGAGAGGTGAATAATCACTTCCCTCAACTTCCTGACAACACTCTAATGCAGGCGAGCATGCCATTGGACTTTACAACAAGAGCACAATGCTGGCTCATGTTCAGCTTGGTGTCCACCAGGACTCCCAGGTCCTTTTCTGCAAAGCTGCTTGCCAGCCACTTGGCCCCCAGCATGTTCTCGTGCATGAGGCTGTTCCTTTCCAGGGACAGATCTTTGCGTTTCCCCGTGCTGATCTTCCTGAGGTTCCCCTCTGTCCACTTCTCCAGCCTGTTGAGGCCCCTCTGAATGGCAGCACAGCTACCTGGTTTATCAGCCACTCCTCCTAGATCTGTATCATTCACAAACCTGCTGAGTATGCACTCTAAGTCATCAGTGACAATATTGAACAGCACTTACCCCAATATCAATCCTTAAGGTACTCCACTACTGGCTTGCCTCCAAGTGGACTTTGTGCTGCTGATCCCAACCTTTTCAGACCAGCAGCTCAGCCAGTTTTAAATCGACCTCACTGCCCATTTACCCAGTCCATATTTCATCAGTTTGTCTATGAAATGGTCTTGCTGAGAGTGTAAAAAGCCTCTCCAAAGTCAAGATAAACAACATTCACTGCTCTCCTTCATCCACTGGGCTAATCATTTCATCATAGAAAGCTACCAGGTTGGTCAAGGTTATTTTCCCCCTCATGTATCTATGCTGACTACACCCAATTACATTCTTATCCTTAATATGTTTGGAAATGGTTTCCAAGAAGATTTGCTATGTTACCTTCCCAAGGGACTGAAGTGAGGCTGACCAGTCTGTACTTCCCCAGATCCTCCTCTTTGCCCTTCTTGAAGAGCCCTGCACCCTTTGCTTGCCAACCTGGTTCACCAATTCATCCACAAGCAACAGGAAGAAGCATTCTTTACCCTCAAGAAGCTTAAAAGCAAGGCAAACTAGAAAGTGGTGCTAGCATTGCTGTATTACCCACAGACACTGAGTGGCTGGGTCATAGTCACTCGAGAGTCTGCAGCAGAGCCACAAACAGACTCTTCAGACATTGTTTTGAAGGGCAGGGATTTGTCCATAAAAGCAGTCTCCTTCTCCCAAAATGCAGCTGAAGCACAAGCAGTACTTTGCAGACTTAAGATTTTAAAAGGATTCCTGTTTTGTTTTTGAAAATACACATACCTGAACTGAGGGTGAAATGGAGTTACAAATAACATCCACTCACCTTCTTGGAACAGTACCGTACAGTACCAGATGCCTAATGATTTTATATCTTATATATTTTATATTCCCCATAGGAATCTGATAGCTGTGGATACAGATGAGATGAGATACAGGTTCAGGCAAGTATGACAAGATCTTATTTTCATTAGTGCTGAGACATTCCACCCTCCTGGACTTTCATGTGGGTGGTGGACACTTAGCTACTCCATAAATCAGAGGGCATTGCTCAGTTTCTTAAGTTCTTTTATTACAGTTTCTTTCTTTAGGCTACTTGAGAAAGATGTTGAATACATAGCCAAGTAGCACTAACACAGTCTATTGTCATAACCTCCTGATATACAACTTGCCAGTAGTGCAACTTGTAGACATTCATCAAAGATGTGGTATGTTGCACTTGTTCCCTTATGTGAAATGAACTTTCAATCAGCTTTACAAACAAGTGGTTTTTTGTCCTAAACTACAGTAAAATTTGGCTTTTCAACTTTCTTTAAAATCAACATTTATTTTTGACTATGTGAACATATTGTTCCAAACTGGCAAGAACTGCTCATTTACATCTTTTAACATCAACAGAATGCTAATCTATAGTAAACAGTCTCTATTACAAAGAAGAACGTGCTGTTAATTAGTAAGAGAAACCCTCAGTTCTCTGCTAGCCTGAGTGGGATGAACCACAGATTTCTATAAAGAGGATGGATTACAATTGCATCCTATCAAACAGAGCATCTCCAAACAAAGTCATGCTGCAAGATTTCTGAAACCTAATTTTGGCCACAAACCATTTGGGAGTAGGGTGGAGGGGGTTTAGAGCAATCTGTTATTTGAAAGAAATAGCTCTGAAAGTGCTTACAGCTCCTCAAAGTAAAACATCCTGGGGCCAAATCCTACTGTCCTGAGTAGAAGCAGGAATCAGTAAGAGCAGACCAGCCTTGTTCCTCACCAGATTTAACTCTAAAATGGGTTTTGGAACAGAAGAGGGAAGGGGGAGGGCAGACTAGCTCTTCACCTTCTCCAGATCAGCTCTTTAACTTCAGAACTGCTGAGTAAATTTTTTAGGATTTGTCACACACAGCATGTACCAAAGCCAAATGACTTAAATGTATTTGAAATTCTATCAGAATTATGAAAGAGTAAGGCTTTTAAATTCTAGATTACAGCTCACTGCATTAAGGGGAGTTCACCTCTTAAATAATCCTGTGTCATTTTTCACCTAGGTCATTTTTCCAGATTCCAGATTTGCAATCAGTGAGGACATCTTCTAAACTCCAGTATAACGAGGACAAAATCCCCAAATCAAAATCCTTTCCAGACAAGCCACGTCTGAGAGCAAATATCAAAGAAGAGGGGAAAATAAAAACCCTTCGTTAACATGAGAGCTTCTGTTTTGTAGCTGATTTTGTTAATGCCTGTGATGTTAGCAAAACCAAGCCTGCCCCTCAGTAAAAAAATATGCCTTTGATTTCACTCTCTTTTGGGAATATTTGGGTGAAGAAAAAAAAAACCTCTCACTGAAAAAATTCATAAGATATAAACTACACTTGTTGCAGTGCTTGTTTTTCTTTTAAGCCTGAGGATAAGCCCTGCCACCACAATGTTACTGGAAAATTGATTTGATTTTCTTCAATTATCTCTTCAAGAAAACAAGGAATCACAAACTGGCAGTCAGCTAAGCAACTTTCCCCCACCCCTTGATAAAGGCAACAACAGTGCACACACGTTTCTGACTTACACAACTTCGGATATAGATGACCTGTGCTGTAAACTTTGTGACACACACTGTTATTCCTACGCTCCCTGGCTTCATAAACAAACAAAGCTTCTGAGCCTCATCTATGCCTGGAGAACCCGAGGAGAAAACTGTCTTACGAATGACACAGGTGACAAGGGAATCATAGTTCTTGCTTCTTCAGAAATTTTGACTGAGTGAGAACAACTACTGAATCCCAATGAGGCTCAAGTTCAAAGAAGTTCCTGTACCTACACTTCTGGCCTCAACAGACTATGAGAACTTTGCTAAACTAAACACAACAACAGACACTGAAACTAAGCAGCTAGAGGGGTCCCTCTCATCCACTATTGCACTGATAATAGTGCTGATTATTATTTTCTCTTTGATAATGACATCCCTAGTAACCTACTGTTTTCACAAGTGGAAACTGAGAGGTAAAAAACTGCAGAAAGCACAAGAGGAGTATCAGAAAGACCACGAAAAGAGCATTTTTCAAAGCACGCCTGGACTTGTTTCATAAAAAAAAAAAAAAAATCCGCCATGAAATACTCTTGCATTACCTGAAAATGAAAATAATAAAAGAACGGCAACTATGAAATTTCCAAGCAAACATATCCTTGTTTTATCTCATTTATAAGAGTTGTTAGCAGTTTGGAAATTTCCTACCGCTTTATTATACATATATATATATATTTATATATTTAGCCTCATTTGTGCAAAGTAAAACCAACGCAAACATGTATTTTTAATCTCTATTGTATTACTAAAACAGTAAATTTAAATCTATTGCTCGCACTCTTTCAAAAATCCACTGGCCCATGGAAGGCAAAAAGGTCAGATTTTGGCTAATGCAAAACAACACAGCTGATAAAAATCGGTGAAGTTGTGTTGTCTTGCACTGATCTAATCATCTGGCTGCAGATTTTGAAATCCTATTGAAGTCTTAAGTAAATCAGATTCACAGATACTCAGCAGTAGCAGCCTGGTCCTGAAAGCCTGTAGCTGAAGAACTCTTCATGTCTTCAGCAACAGTTCCATGCAGAAAGCATGCAGGACCAAGCCCTAAATTTGTTGGCAGGTGGTAAGTCAGTATTTCTTTCACATAATATGTGAAAGGTGCTAGTGGCATTCCAACCGTAAGCGGGTTAAGGATATCCAGCGTTAGTGGAACCTAACTTACCAAGGAAAGAGCAAGCCTAACGCACTTTTTTAACTAGGCTTGTAATTATTTTTAAACCAACCATACAATGGTGTGTTTCTATTTTCATAGCCTGTAATATTATGTCACAGAAAAATGACAGATCTATTGTGAGTAACATATATAAGTAATATTTTCTAACAAAGTGATGGATGTAATATTAATATACGTAATTGTTTTAAAAAGTAGAACACATGTAAAATTACAAACAAAAAACCCTGCTCAAGTATATAGCTTGCTTGCAATTACCATTAATGCTGTATGTATTTTTAAACAAGCTATAATACTGTGATGATGCTGTAAACTTACTTCTGTAGGCAAAAAATGTTCTATTTAAAAATGTCAAGATGAAGGATGTAAATGTTCTTAAAGTGCTATCAACTAAAAATATGAATTTTCACAGAATATTCTAAAGGATTCTGTTACATGCTACAAATCTATTTTACAAACGCATTTATGGATCATACACACTAGTCTATGTGAGAACAAACAGTACTATTTTATTACAAAATAAATAAATAAGCAGTGAATATCCATGCCCAGAAGCTGGAAAATGTTTCTTTTTTAAGGTACCCTGATCAATTCTATAGGTAGTTTGAAAGACAGAGGACCTAATACCTTACTGACAGAAGGTATACACTCCCCCTCATTTCCCAGCCTCCCCCCATACAGCTCATGCTGCTGTCAGTGCAGGCTAAGATCTTCAGAATCAGTTGTGGAGGAAAAAGGAACAGTTAGCTAGTTGCATAAAAACAATGCAAATGTAGCATTCATAAGATTAATATATGTATTCACAAAATTAAAAAACATATTTTAAACACAGTGGCATTTAGAATACCAACTCTTGCAGGCAGTTAACAATTGGCACGTAGCGTCTACGTTAGCTCTTATTGAGTGGAGACAATAAAAAGTCATTCTCTGAAAATCATACTGAATGGTAATAAAATTACAATTTGAAGAATGCAAGTATATTCAAAATGCTTTAAAAATACATAGCTGGAAGCACTCCAGCTCTTGCTGGAGTATGCATGTATGATTTGGAATAACTGCACTGAAAGCTACAATTCAGGTTTTTACTGAAGAAGAGTCTGGGCGCTGTGTCAGCTAACAATTTCGCAGAGGAACATGATCCCCTTCCAGCAGCAAAACCTTGTCCTCAGTGCCACCAGTCTAAAATTTTTGTCAAGCTCCCAATATGAATAAAGGGGTCCAGTTCCTCTTCTTGGAAGCTGATCAAACTGGCTCTGTTAAAAAAAACAAACAAAAAAACCCCAAAAAAACAAAACAAACACCAAACAAAACCCTGACTCTTGCCACACAACAAAGCCATGACTGGGGAGATGGATTTACAGAAAGGCAGTAGCCCCAAGGGGGCCTGAAGCATTTCAGTTTTTAGTATAGCTTCAGAGAAAAGATTCAAGATTAATGTAAGGACTACTGGACCAGTGGGACCAGATCCCACCTGGTTTCAAGTGACCCTGTTCAAGCAGGGGGTTGCACTAGATGACGTCCAGAAGCCCCTTCCAACCTCTGCCATTCTGTGATTACATACTTTGCTAGTAGCTGGAAATCAGTATTCAAACGCATTTATCTTTGTTCCTAGTTCACAACCAGGCAAGATAATTGCACTAAAACTTCATTCCCGTTTAAACATGTGCTAGTAGCCTATTGTGAATGAGAAGTTTATCCTAGAGGAGAAACGAATATAAAGTCCGATGGCCCAACAGATGGCTAGAAACAAGACTAAGGAATGACTGAGCCTTGAAGCCAGGTTAATTTTTTTTATAGAGAAAGCTAGGGCAAATGAAATTAGAAATTACATTGCTGCAGTCCACAGGAAACTGATTTTAATGAAAACTTGAGGAATGTAATTTTATCCAAAGGGTCAGTTATAAAGTATAACATCATGAAACCAGTTATCAGCATACACATATTATAAAACAATGCATACACGAAACCCCTTCTGTATTTGTACAAAGTTCAGAGTAATAAACTCTAGTACATGACAAATCATTCAGAAGACTAAATAATGCAACTATGTGTAGCATGAAAGCTAGAAAGCAAAAGCGCCAAAGTACTTTTAATAGACAGATTGATTTGTTTCAGTACTACAGCTGCTTATCATATGAATCACCCTTGATCCACCTCGCTCCTTTTATGCCCCAGCAAGCAGAAACAAGGGAGCAGATGAATAAATATTTCTTAATCATAGTTTGAGAGTGTTTCTTTGGATCAAAAGAAAAATCTACTACTGAGGAAGGCAGGGGCGGGGGGAGCTCCTGTGAGGGGAAAAGAGAAGAGAGATTATCTACTTTTTTTTTTCCCTACGTCCTCCACATCAGAATTTTTGGATCTCTAGTCTCAAACACTGCAGGATTATAAAATAAATTAGAGACTCAGATCATTCATTCCATTGTACATCCCTAATAGCTGCTACAAGAAAGCAGAAGAGAAACACTCAGATCTCAGACATTCTTGATAAAAAAAGTGAAAGAACTGTACTGAGCAGTAGGAAAACGCATGAAGCAGACATAAGCAAAATATGCTTTGATTTTTCAGAGGAGCTATCTGAATTGTCTTTGTAACGTTTATGCAAACAAACAAGAACCATACAGCCACTGTGCTGTGCAAGTATGAATACTATTTTACAGACAAATATTGTCAGATGCCTAACCCAAATAGCTCATAGTTCAATGTATTTACATAAAGGCTTGGCAAGAGTTGCAAAGAAGTATTTCAGTATTTCTAGAAAGCATTTATGTACTGAAAGCAAAAATATCAAAATGTCTTCTTTTACTTATGAAAACAATCAATCTATATTTAGACTCCTGGAAGTCACTTTCTGTGTTTTTTGTAAGGGCTGAAAGCTGTGTTCATTGGCAATAATAACAAAATGACATTTTCAAAGGATTCAGCTCCTGATCACCACTTCTATATTTGACAGCCCTTACGAGACTTCACATGGAATAATGGGCAGCCTTTGCCTAGTGTTAGGCAGATTGCTAGAGACTTCAAAAGACTCAAGAGAAACAGGGAGTGTAGTCCAAAGCAAATAAGGAACAGAGATGGAGTATCTAAAAAGAAAAGGGTTGTAAGACTGGAAGCTAGGAGATTTACAGGATTTAAACATTTCTAAGGATTATAGAGTAAAGGTAAGAAACAAGCAGCAGTTTATTCATTATATAGGCAGCTATGTAAACTGCAGTGACAATTCAAAGATTCAAGCCAAGCTCAGGGGAATATTTTCAATGGACTATCAAACCTGCTGTTTACAAGAAACTAGAAGAAACTGCTGATGAAGCAGTGAGGACAGCTAGCTTTGAACAACTTAGGGCTGCATTATGTTTTCACTTGGGGCTTGACCTACTCAGGACCAACTCCCAGTGAAGTCATTCAAGGTAGGTTTTTAAGCACCAAAAGGCAGATACTAGCTAACATAGGTGGACCTATCTACCTCTATATCCTAGCATTTCTTTTCAGGTTTTCCACTGATTTGCAGGAAGTGAAAATAAGAGGCTAAACAGCCCTCAAGCACTCTTACAAACAATATATAGCAAGCATACAAAAGAAAATAACTACATGGATATATTCTTGTCCCAAAATGGGAAAATAAAATGCAACAGTAAAACTTAATCTTATTCGCTTTGTAACAAAAATTCAGTAAAAGTTCATAGATAAGGATATTCCTTCAAGATTTCCACAACCTTCAGAGATCTAAATGCACAGAAGTCAGGAAACCAGACACTGATGAGAGTCAGTAACTTCATGACTCACACAAGTCCAACGGCCACAAGGTCACTGCAAGACCAATGCAATGAACTCTTGCTGTCAGCAATAATCAGAAAGGTGGACTGCATTTGTGCCCACAGATCAGCATATATCTTTTGAGGCTACAATGAAGATGATTTCATTGTCTAACCCACTGAGATACCCAGCATAAAGGCATTTTATTTGGATGTGTACTGAATACCAACTTTTCACCCAGATACATTCTTTGAAAGATAGTGACTTTGCTATCTTGAAAAATCACAGAAAATTACAAATTCCAAAGTATAGTAAAAAAACCAGTCAAAAACACTATTTGGCATCTTATTCCAATTTTAATCTATGTTGTTTTTTCTCTTTCTAGACACCTATCCTATATAGGCTCTATAAGTAATTTATTATAATTTCTTGTCCTGTTGGCATCCTCAGTCTTGCTGATTAATTTCTGTTATAGTCTCATTATTTCAGTCCTATAAATACCCCATTTCATTTTACTCCTTTCTATAGTTACTTTGCAACCTTCTTTTTCTCCTCCACCTGGGGCTCTCACTTTCAATTTAACACGAGACACTGGGCAAAGATTGAGCTGAAATCCAGTAATTACACCTTCCTGCCCCGAAAAACGGAATCATTTATTTTCTTATGGATGGAAGCAGCTGTGAGCTGTTCTGAAATCCCACAAGCAATCCCCCAAAACCCAATACTTATTACTTGTCAGATTAATAATAGAAAGTGTTGGCTTCCGTAATTTGAAAAACTTATATAGTTCTATTACAATGTATTGCAATATTTGCATTTAGGAAGAATGAAGAGTTGAATTGTAACCCAGATGCCAGTATGCTGGGCATATCAGGTTCCGCCTGCAGGAATATTAAACCACCACCCAATTCATCACTGACAAAACAGGTTATATCCTCAATCATTGGCACTCAGTACGTGACTGCCCGCAGAAGACTCTCCCAGTTGTTTATGTCCTTGAGTTACGTTTACTACTTTCAGGCCTTACATTGTCTGACCTTTCAGCTTTTGCCATAAGTTCTTGGGATCCTCTGAAGGTTTGGGAAAGCTTCTGAGTGCTTCTCCTATAAGTGTAAGCACATCCTGAAATAAAAAGGAAACATGGAAATTACTTGGTTTCGTATTCCAGTCATTTCTCATGTCCTGTATCACAGGTCTATCATGGGCAGCTACAACCAGTCCCCCCAAAACAACTAGGTAGGCAGCACTCATTGCAAAGTTTTGCTGGATTTTTGAAGCATCCTGCTTAAAAACTTTCTTGAACAGTGTGGCCAGTGATCTGCCTCATAAAGCAGGTTTCTTCCCTAAGGAGGGGAAGGAAAAAGCAGCTGGCCTTTTCAGGGAAGCTGGGAGAAAAACAAGAGGAAAAAGAAGTGAAACCTCACCTGAGACTGAAGTTCTCAAATCTTAGGTATGGAGTGAATGAGAGTCAAAAAATCAGGAGACTGGCATTATTAGGTAAAAAAAGAACGTGTGGTACAAATTCCCACCCTGCTCACAAACACAGAAAGACAGACCTCAGGGCTTCAGCAAGCACTACTTATCCACTGCTCAGAAACAACCTGCTTTCAGTCTGACTCCCTTTCAAAAAGTGAGAGAAGAGGTCTTCCTTCAGGAAGAAGATCATCCTGAGGAATAGCCACAGAAGACCCAAGGAATTCTGTAAGTTTCAGCTTACACGGCCTACCATCTGTTCCAGAAATATCTCCTAACAATGAAGGTTGACTCTTTGTGACAGCAGACAGAGACAGAAGAAATCCCAGTGTATCTGAGAGGCCTTAGGCTCCATAACACATTGCAGTGTCCTATTCTGAGACTCCTACACCAAAGGATGACTAAGGAAGACTAGTATGGGCATAGTTACCTACTGTCACATCATTTTGTTGTTTACCATTTTGTCTTGGGCAGCCCATCAGAAAAACTGTGGAGAAATAATCGAGATGTACCCAAAACAATTCTAGGGCATCCTGGGAAAGACCTTCAGCTTATATAAATCAGGCAGCTCAAATGACTTGATCAGTATGTTAGTCCCAAGCATTTTATTAATGCTATGGAGACAAATTCTATTTTGACTTGCACTGCATTCAGGTCAATCTGATCTCATTGCCATAAATCAGAGGGAAATCTGGCTTACAGATTCTTTAGTTACAGTATGTATAAAATGTACAACAACTTTTTTTAACAACATTTGCTTACTCTGGAGTAAATCTGTTCTTCCAATTTCTCTTGGATTAAAGCACTTTCCATTAGAATCTTCTTTCGTCTGAGAAAGGTAATCTTGGCTAGCTCTGCTTCCTTCTTCCAACAGTCAGGGCACACTGAAGATTGGTGGATTTGAGCTTCTGTCACCTGAAAGATGAGACTTTGATGCAATGAGCAATGTCTGTCCTAGCAAGAGGGCCACTCCATTAAGAACAATCAATAAAAATACAGATATAGATACTGTCTAAAGACAAAAACCTGCTTTTGTAGGCAGTTGTGAATTATTTCACAATCTTTGTCACAGTATCATCTTAATAAGCCTGCCTGAATGTTTTCAGACTAAATATATTTGCTTTTCCCCAAGTATTACCCCTTCCAGCACTGATAACTTAGTTTCATTAAAATTATCTACTTGTATCTCAGAACCATAGCACTGATCTGTAATATACTATTTCTTCCTGTAATAGGCAAAGTCTCCCTGACGCTTGAGGTTGCATGGACATTACTGACATCTTCCACAGAAACTATAACAGTAAAAAAAAAAAAAAAAAAAAAATCATGTGATTGCCAAGCAACACATCGGTGACCAGCCAATACCAACTGTGAGGATACAGTTATACTGGCAAAAAATTTGTTTTAATTAGTATAACTCATTTGACCCTGGGTGGATGCTCAGTACACATTACAATTTTGCCAATGTAAATCTATACATATTTTGCTAGTGTTAGTATTAGAGCACCACCAGCTGTTAGTTACACTTGCTTAATGAGTACCTGATGTTCCAGAAGTCAGCCTGTGCACGCTAACCAGTCTCCCACAATAGCAAATGCACTAATTCCTGAAGGCTTGATTAAGTTAAATTAACATGTTTTACCCCACATTTCCAATACTTGATCATCACAATTCAATAACAGCAATTGTTAATTCAGCAATAATTCCACCATATATAACTGCATGTCTGCAATGTAGCTATAGGAACAGCAGTGTTCCTGTGCTAACAGTATACATAATGCCTTAAATACCAACCACAGAGGTTATGATTATCTTAAGAATTTTAAGAGGTTATGATTATCTTTACGAATTCTAAGAGGTAAATAAACTCTGAAGCAATGAGTTCAAATATCTATATGCCGCTCTGAGTCAGAATACAAACATTCCTTGAGATATCAAGGAAAAAAATCTTTCAGAGGCCTAAGCATGACATCAGTAAGGTCTGCCTGATTTGATCCTTATCTTTTCTTTTTCTTTTTCTTATCTTATCTTTTTTTCCAGTGGTTCTCCCAAAAGCATAGACAAAATCTAAATTCTTTCCTTCCTTGCAGTACCTGTTTAACAGTCTCTCTGATATTTTTCAGGCGGATTCTGTTCATTAGCCAATCAGGAATAATGCAGTTCAAGTCACTTGTCTCCATTTTCTTTGCTGTGAATCCATGCTGCAGCTTTGCTGACTTGCCACCATTTGCCTGCTTAGAGATCAGCTGCTGATGCATCTTGCTTATCTTAACAGTGCAAAAAGACTGGAGAGCATCCAGTTCTCCATCTAATAATTCAGTAATTTCTGTCAGGCATAAATCAACAAAACAGAAGTGTCAATTACTGTAACAGGGAAAGAGAAGAATTACTGGTCTTGTATCTGTGCGACCTCATATTATCTATTTAATAAAAAACAAACCCAATGTCAAGCCTAGAGGCAATGACTGTAATAAGAGCAGTGAAGAATTTAAATAAAAATCTGGATAGCTGTAGGAACGTCAACAATAAATGTCCCTATGAATAGTCTCCAAAGAGGGGAGGGGATAAGAACCCTAAAGAATTAGACTATTTAATGATACAGCACAAATATATTATGACATTAAATAAACCGAGTTTCAATGACTGCCTAATACAGATTTAGCTTCTTCCTACCTCAAACCGCAACTTGCTAAAACAAAATGGATTAACATTTAAAGAGAGCTACTCATCTAGTAACTCAAGAGTAATTCATAAGACACTGAAAAATTACAGGCAGTGTCTATTTCTAACTCCAGAAAACACCTCAGATATATTCTATAACCTGTAGTTAGGCTTTTTTTTTTCCTCCTAGGATATGCAATTATGTTAGAAAATACTTTCATCTAAAGCTTCAATGATCATTTCCTAAATTCTTTATATGACCTTGTTTAAACAATATCTTTCACTCTTTCTTCTTCTCTTATCCTTCCAAGTGGCATGTAATAATAAATAAAAACTGAGAGATTATACTTCAGATGGGCAGGTAAGGATGGATTTACAACTTCATTCAACGCTTTGTGGGAGATTTTCCACAGGCTTAAACACAAACAATCAATACAGTATTTCATGACCATCAGCACATAATGATGCTGTGTAGTACTACATGGCTTTAAGAGATATCACTGTTTTCAACTATTTAAACAGGGGAGAGTACCTCTCTACCTTTATTACACAGATTTTGCTTTTATGTAACTACTGAAGCCCAACAAAACACTTTAATGTGTGTAATTAAAGGAGAAATGAGAAGACAAAACATTACAGTAAGCATTACCAGAAGTCTTGTGAATACCTTTGCAGATAGCTAATGCTAACACAGCGTTCCCTTCTCAGGACTCCACTCTGACAGCCAAAAAAAGTCAGACAACTGATAATGACTACAGAGGTAAGGTATGGTCAGTTTGTTTTAACTCAAAGTATTCAGAAACAAATTACACTGCCTATTTAGCTGGGAAGTATGATTATATCATTTAAACAATCCCTCTGTATTGTCCGTTTCACTCATTTTCAGTTATTAAGTTCAGTTTTACTTCTTCTAGACAGCACTGCAAATTTCACTGCATATTTCAGGGTGCTTGTCTGACATCTGGTGCATTGGCATTCCAGTCCTGTGGGGTACCTTGGCATAGCCACAACACAAATCCTTAAAACACTGCACAATATGAATGTAAAGCTTCACCTAAATATGCTGTGATTAATTTAGTCTCAAGTACACAAGACAGAGCTGTGGAATTTTGCAAGAAAACTGAGTATCTCTTCAGAAATGCAGCCAATCTGTATAAAGGATAAGTGGATCTACAGTTAAGACCAGGCAAAGCAGGAATTAGTGAGCTTTGCTTTATGGTCAACAAAGAAAAGATGTGATTTAAGTGCAACTACCACAGTTCAGATCAAGCATAATATAGCAATTTATTCCTCCTTAGAAGATGATGTATCAAATTGACTAAAGACAAAGACATAGTGATAGTTTATAGACAGATGAATAAGAATTAACAATACTTTAGAATGCAATTTACTGAGAAATTTTTCTTGGGTAGGATCATAAACATTTGAGTGGAAATCACTATTTCAGTCATCAGGTCATTTTCCTTACAATTCCAATGTAGAATGGCTGTAAATCATGTGCCACTACTGGGTTTAATCACAGTAATCAGATAGTGGCATATTCATATATGCTGCGCATAGAATGAATAAAAAGATTTTAAAGTTACTATTGGGGGGGAGGAACCCTAGAACAAAGCATTTACACATACTGAGTACTCAAATGCGTAAGTAAAACACATGGGGTCTGCTGAACATTTTGTAACAATTTAATACCAGCCTAATTGATTCACTTAAGTTTCTCTTGACATATAGAAGCACATTTTAATTAAGAACTGGTTTCTAATAGTGCATGAATTGTGTGCTGCCATACACCCACCCATTTGCTCATTTGCACCTACAGACATTAGAAGAAACACTAGCAAAGAGAACAGCAATTTTTACACCTGAACGCACAACCAATTTCAAAAAGTTACTTGTTTAATATTAATTCATGTTTAACGGTAAATAAGCTCAGGAAGAATAAAAATTATCAAGTATCAAGGACTATCATTTTACTGAAAGAAGAACAAAAAATTACGACAAAAGTCAGCACACAGTTAAATTCTGAAAAGTTAATCTTTTAACTGCACAATGACTATTTACACTTTCAGATTTTCTTCTAGGTATACAAGGTTCACCTGTCCTTCAGCTGAAAGAAAAGAGATGCATACAAGAGGATCTATGCACTTGCTTTGGTGGTTGGTTTTATTTCTTTTGTCTTTCATGTACTCCCTCCTTTCCATCTTTGAACTAGACATGCTCGAACGCTCAATCTCCATTTGTGGTGGCAGACTTAAATGTCACTGCACGTCTGCCTACAGAGAATCCCTGCCAGTGCCCATTACTGTTCCAGAAGTACATTTTGCTGATGCTTGGTTGCCCTGAATCCTGCATTCCCACATCCTCTTTGTTGGAGAGGAATAAGGCAGAACAGGTGACAAGAGCAACAAAACCAGACACCAGAACAGACATCAAGTCAAAGCCACATATCATATAGCAGCAAGGTCACAATGCACAGAACATTTAGAAGGTAAAGCACAACAAACTGGACCAAGAAGCTGCTCTGATTACAGAAGCACTCAGCGTGTACCAGTGGAGATAAGCTAATCTCCATGTCTACATTCTAAACCCCGCTGTGTGGTTTATAACTAAGTGACCTAAATAGATTTTTCCTTCTGTATGCAACTACATCTTTAAGTATGACATTTTAAATCTGCATGAGTGGAGGGAGAAAAACAAAGAAAATCTTTATTGAATTTCCTTTCCCTTGATGTCTAACTTTGATTTAATAGGAAAAATAGGCAGGCATTTTGTTGTTATTATGCTCTACTAATGCTCTATTTTAAGAGGAAAAAATAAAAGTAAAACAGACTAATTGTGAAAGGCAGTAACCAATAACTACTCTTCAGAAAGATTTTAACTTTGCATCTTATGATAACATTTTCAGAATTATCTAAATCGCATTTGTACAATTGAGTGCAGTAGTTCAGATTAACATGCCGACAGCCCAATCAGCAAATACAGTGAAAGATTTGTGCAGAGAACACAGAACTAATATAAACAGTCTGAAATATCAGGCTATTTATTACAAATACGAATTTAAAGCAAGTAAAAGTTCCTCCAGCATGGTGAAGGATACTCTCAGTTTCCACCAACATTAGTAAGAAGAGACAACAGTAAGAACCTTGCAGAATCCATGTCTTTTGGAAGAAACTCATTCCTTCCCAGTTCCACAAAGGCAGTAATGAACTCGAACTTTCTTTACAAGCAGGGGTTTCCATTTAGATGTTGCTGATTGGAATTTCCCCATCTAGCCTACATTAATACTATTTTACTACAGAATCAGCAGAGAAGTCTGGAATCTCAGGGCCTAACTAGGTCTGCAGGAATCCCACAACCTGTGCATGTTATCAAACAGTACGCTTTGGTGCTGAAAATAGGTCAGGAACAGGAAAGAGAGCCAGTATAGACTATCGGATACCTGCTCCCTTCTCCAGAGCAGCAGGATGTTTTCTCAAGTCTCATAGACTACTACTACTTTTAATAAATACTTCTAATAAGCTACTACTACTATTTGGTAAGTCAATAATTAAATGCTGGGACATATGAAAATTTGTTCACAAAGTGAATATAAACTAGATCTACTCAGAAATACTCTGGACAAGCTGGAAAAAAATTTGATGCAGAAAAATAAACACACTTCCCTGAGTGCACACATGTCAACGGGCACATGCCAGCGCCTTTCACCTTAACACCATGAACCACAGGTATTTATTTGCCTTTTACACTGGCCTTTTTTACTTTTGGACTTCCCATCATTGATACCACTATCATAACAATAATGGTTAAATTGGTAAAACTGACTGAACTGTAACTGTCTGATGCTGCTCAAACATTTCTATGCCTCTAAGTAACATACATTAACAACCAAAACTGTCCTGGTTTTGCCAGCAATAGTGCCGGTAACAGTGTGGAAAAATAAATGAGCAAAACATTTAATGTAGACATGTTACAAACAAAGGTGAGAGCAAACTTCTGAATACAGTACAAGTCAGAGCATTAAAAAGCCCCATTTGAACTTTCAGATACATCTAAGTTGAAGAACTCCAGTTTCCTGTAGTAAATTTTAAAGATGACTACTGGTCTTTGGAATAATCTATACGGAATTGGGGACTTATAGTCATTTTGTGATGCATTTGTCCAATAACAGCTAGTTGCTACAACACTGTGGTAGAGGGCCAAAGAAGAGGAAGACAGAAAGACAACTATGACAAAAATTTCTCACTTCTCCTGAGGCCAGCATCCAGGTTTTAATTCTTTTAGCCCACAAAGAAAACTATGAAAAATAAGAATCACATTCCAGGGCATTCCCATATGCAAAACAGGACATTTTTTTTTCCCCACATTTAACCCTATCAGTAGTAAGATAGTAAAAAGAATTTTTGTTTTATTACCTGAAGACAAATTCAAAAGTACCATGCATGCTCAGTGCATATATCACTCATTCTGCCGAATTTACTGAGGGGACTAACTTTGCAGCAATCTATTTCCAGCTGAGCTCATCTTCTATTGTATTTTTAAAAATATATCTCCAAGTTGATAAAATAACAAGAGGTTTGGGGGCTACCAAGCACTGAATTGCTGCGTCAAAGAGAAGCAGGCATTTCTAGATGTCAAGTATACAAAAGTTGCTGTGCTTATTTTGTTTATATGTTAATATTCCACAATAAAAAATGCAGTACACAGCTAAGTATGATTGATGCTGATCAATTTAGGGATAACTTGTCAATCACATGACAGTGCACTGTGTTTGCATGAACCTTATTTTGTGCTCTTCATATTGATAGTGGTTGGAAGCACTGTAACAATGTACCTGAAAAGTTCTTAGCTGCTAAGATGACAAGCAGTATGACAGGCAGACAGAAGACAATGCATCACTTCATACATCAGCACAAGCTAATGAAACAGAACTTGCTACTCAAGACTGAGTGATCACTCTGAATCTCCTTGCCCATCAAAGTCCATAAGCCAAAGGCAGAATATTCCCTTGTGCAGAACTATAAAAATCTGAAATTGATTAAGAGGATCCCACATGTAACTTTCAAGGGAAAGCTCTGCAGAGGTGGAAAACTTCCTCAATGTTATACTGTTGTTTATCATTCTTTCAATGAATCTGAACTCATCAGGTCCTTTTCAACTTCTCTATGAATCACACAGTCACAAGATTCTAATGTATTTTAGGAAGACTATCTCAGAGGAGCTCACCAGGAGAAGCCTCTCTACTATGATAGAAATGATCTACATTAACTGTCTTCTCACTTGACTACATGGCAGTCTTGGAAAACCAGTAATAGAAAGATAAATGCTGAAGATGAGTCAGGAACTCATTGACTCACCACTGTTGTGAATGAGCTATACAATTAAGAATAGCCTAAAAATAATCTTAGGTCATGTTTTCCTACGATATATGGATGGTTTGAGGATACTTGTATGCAACTGCAGTGCCATGAAGTACCTAAGCGGAAGGATCTCCCTGGTTAATCAGTCTTACTGGTGACCTACAAAACCTCTGAGTTTGTTCACTTTTCATGTACATGCAGACTGAAGAAGATTCCCCTTCTGCTTCAATTATTTTTCACTCAACTACAGCTTTCTTGCTCTTTTTTTTTAAATTAAAAATAGTATCTCTGACCCACTTTTTAGAAAGACTTAAGCAGGACTTGCATCCCACCATCTGCTCTCACAGTTGCTTGCGTAACCAGTACACGCAAACAGCATCCTTCCTTCCTCCCTTCCCTGCTACTCCTCCCTACACTATATCATTGTGTTGGTTAAAGCTGCTCTATTGTTCTTGCCAAAATTGGTGCCCTGCTGCCTCCCTCAGCTTGGGAAAGGAACTAAAATATGGCAAACAAGTAATTAATTAATTAACACAACTGATCAACAGGGGAAAAACACTTCACACAATAAATCTGAAGTCATGTTTATTTTGAAGGGAAAAAACCCACACTCCTAGTACCTGTACAGCTGGAGAGAAAAAGAGAAAAACTAAACAGCCCAGTTAAATTTTGAGGATTACAGTAAAATTTAAAATGTGGATACTTTTTTTTTAATGTATTTATCCAGATCTTGTGATAATGCATCACTAGGATAACATCACTATGTCAGGAGCATCAAAGCCATATGTGTTATGGGAGACAAACTGCTTTCCGAGAAAACGTAACAGAGAAACTTCATACTTAATTACCTGGCTAATTAAGCCAGGCTAATTACCTGGTTTTAATAGCTTGCATATAAAATTTAAGTCTAGTTGAAAGTTTACATCCCCTTTCAAAAGAAATAAGAATGATAACCTCTACTAAAGTTACTGAACTCACCAGCATGAGTTTTGATGACAGATTTGTCTTGCTTAATGCCAGCTTCTTTATTTTTTAGATCACCCCCTTTTCCTATGACATCTCTTTCTATAGCTGCAGAATCCACTACTTCAGACTGCTCATCTACAATGAAAAAAAGGTAGCTTTGAACATACATTGTAAAGAAAGCAGGACTGCAGAAAAACAAAGTGGGAAGCAAATAATCCTCCGCTTGAATGTGACAGTTTTCCCTGTTAAGGGAAAAGAAACCCCTAGCCACAGGACTATACAGATGATACCAGTGATTTCTGTCCACAAAGTATCTCATATTGCTCATTTCTAATCACCCCATTGAATGACATGGGACACACTGAGAAAAATTAAGAGGCTCTTGCTTAGAGCTTTTTGACACACTCAATTTTATCTGTAATGCTAACTTGACCTCAGTCTACCTCCTCCCTCATTCAGCCCCATCACTTATTTTCAGCCCTCCATAGGTTCTCCATTTGTGACAGCACAAGTACTCTTGGGACCTCAAGCCAACTGTCTCAAGGTATTGATCCAAGTGAAAAATAAAGCGGGACAGGGGAAATTAAAAAAAAAAATCTGCATCAGCTCCCTGTTCTCCAGCTTGTTCCAGTACAACTCCAGTTCTGCTGAAAATGAGGAAGCAGCAAAGATGTGAAAGCAAATAGCTGGGAAAAGACAAAAGACTTAAGAGGTCTGAAAAGTCAGTGCCACCGACAGCAAGATGCATATGGCATGGTCACAGTTCAAAATACTGAGCAGACAGGAAGCACGTGACTTCTCTACTCTTTTCAGGGTACTAATAGCAAATTCAGTGGGCTTATACAATGAAATAATGTGTCCCTATGGGGACACCAGCATGACAGGTTTTCTATAGTTTTTATTATTTAAGTATGCTGTTCTCAGTAACATATAGACCACAGAAAGCAATCAATTTCCCAAAATATTTTTCTATGAATTATTCCCTAGTTTCTCATTTAACTGGTAGCATTCAGAAGACTCCATAATTTTATGAAACATTAACCTTGTAAAGATAAAAAATGGTAACACTTATTAAAAAAAACCCCAAAACTCTACACACAGAGCAAGGATTCCTCCTAGCATGTACTCCTTGATGCCAGAAATAAGGATTTTAATGGTTAGACATGGAATAATTTAAAAAAAACTTGTTGTATCTCCAGAAAAAAAGGTTTATTAAAACCTATCATTTGTAAAAGCCAAAAAATTTAAGCAAAACTGTTAAATCTACTAGACACTGTTCAACTACATCAATGTAGCATGAATTGACACCAAGGCAATGATCACACCTTTACTCAGATTTCTGAAGCACTGATATCTAATGCTATATTCTGTGCTACGATAAACAGGGTTTACATTCATGTATACACATCTGACAGAAAATTTTGTCCTGCATTGTTAAGATTTCATGCCTAAACAGTATTTTAAATGGATTCTAAATTATAATGGTGCTGGTTATTACTGCAGAGTGAAAAAAACAACCCACAGTAAAACACTGGATGGATGAGGGTCAGGAGGAACATCTCTACTGGACTTGTTCAGAGTAGAAAAAGAAACAGCTTGCCAATTTTCAAGTACAGACAAGGTTAATTATATATTGGTATATGCCAGCTGATCAAGTTGAACTGAGTAGAATCAGATTACAAGAGTAACAGCTAATAGACATTAAAAGACATCTTAAGTCTACACTACTTTTAAAAATATATATATGTGTTGTAGCTGATCTTTAAAGCTATAATGTTTATATATGCTGATAAGCTCCCAAACTAAGAAGAGATTTAAAAAAATATGCATCTCTTCAAGTACTCACAGTACTTACCAGACCAAACTTGGAGAAAAGGAGAATGTAGAAGAATGACAGAGAACCCTACAGAGACAGAAGAAAACCTAACAAGACATTAAGGCAGTTAGCTTATGTCCTGCTGCCTGCTTTTTATCACTCATCTGCTGCAACTTTAAGGCATTATCTAGCCCTCTTAAGTATTTCAAGTCCTGGAACATTCCCTATGCCCTTGGAAAAATTATTTTACGGCCCAGCTATTTTTCATACATGGTACTTCAGTTAAGGTATCTTGCAGAATTTTTTTTAACATGCCAACAGAATTTCAGCATCGCAAGATTACTAGGGAAAGGTTTCCATGGCCAAATCACACCCTTCTGCACATAGCTGTCATCAAATCCCGAGAGCATAAAACACAGACCTAGTCAGCATACCGAGGTTCTGTTGCTCTGCACAGCAAAAACACTGTACGCAATTTTTACATTTTTATTTTTGCTGATTCAAGGCTCCACTGCACCAGTTTAAAGCTATGAAAGACAGGTCTCAAGCATGGTAAGCTCTGCATACCTGCATGATTTTGGCCTGCCAACTGTGACATGCTTTCCAACATATCTGACACAGCAGGCCCCTCTAAATTCTCTGTGGAACAATACGATTCAGATGGTTCGCTCTCTTGCTGCCAGCAGGCTTCTTCCTCCTCGCTGAAGGGCTCAAAAGTATCTTCTGAATAGTCCAAGCCAGAGCTACTGTAAGTCTGGCTCAATTCCATCTGCCACTTTTCATAATTATCAGAGCTATCTGCCGAGGCTGTCATCATGGTGCAGTACTGCAAATAAAAACAAAAGCATGTAACAGGTTCAATTATACAGGAAGAATGACTAGATTGCTTATTAGCACCAGGGAAACATGGAGGACTGTTACAGCTCAGCTCACACCCAATTTAGCTCCCACAACAGGTGGACAAAATAACTACTTAATCAGTGCACTGGATCAAGGCAACACCCTTCAAAGCACTACTGCTGATCAAAGTAGTACGCAGTACGCATTAAGATCCACTGGGTAAGCACACAATCACAGTTATCACTGAACATTAGCAATGAATTCTGAGCAGCATTCCTCCCAAATTTGTAGCCATTTACAGTAACACTTGGATAAAATCATTCATGAAAACAAACAAAAAAATTTTAAAGTGGTGGGTTTTTTGCCTTCAGATTATTATCAGCCTCTCACCATTCAGAAATGCAAAACCTCCTTGTTCTGCTTAGATTTTGTCTAGAAAATTAAGAAGAAAACATAACAAGTATCAGCCAGCTGATGCTTTCAAATAAGGAGTCATGCTCCCAATGTGAAAAAGAGAAATAAAGTTCTCCAGATTCAAGCTCCAGAAACAGAAGAGACCTCAGATAGTTACCCATCACATAGCACATTTATTTTAAAGCTTTATTTTACCCTTTTTTATTAGAATGATGCAATACCCTTTCTTCCTTGGTATTTAAGGACCTAAGTAACTTTATCCTGAGTAATTTTGCTCCAATTTCTTCCCCACTCTCATAAAGTAAGGAGAGTAAAGGGGCAACATCCCTCTGGAAAGATGCTTTCAGGAGTAAGTCATGGCTCCTTCATCAGAAAGATGGGAACCCCAACGTGGTAACAGTAGGTAGACAAAGGCACTTTCTGTCATGCCAGAAATTCACTTATGCCACTGTACTTGGTGTTTGTTACTGGGGTTTAGGCAACTTTGTTTTAAAGGTGCTGACTTTGGCCATTTCGCTACTGAATATGCTATGCTGTCTGTTTTATATGCCACATTACTGCCAAAGTCCTTCTGCACACTATGCGAAGACCCTGTGCCCCTAAAACAAATTCAGGACTTCTTTCCCAAGGCTAAACTTCCAAAACTAACCTGTAGTGCCAAATTTCTAGGTCCAAAGGTTTTCCTTTTAACATGGTCCCAAAAATTAAAGAACTGTTCTAATCTAAACTTTAACCATTAATAAACACTAAGTAATTCTTTTGTTCATTACACCACCACTAATTCAGGCTGGAGATTGGTTATTAAGATCAGGTCTACTGGAGAAAAACAATAGGAAATGCAAACAGAGAGTCAGTTAGTTCTCCAGCCCACAGTTGACCTAAGAAACTGCAGCTGCACAAGCAGCACATGGATCATTAAGGGGTGAGAATATGAATTTCAGCGAGTAACATGACTGGCTGAACTAGGAATGCTTCATCATATCAGATACAACCGATATTAGCTAATTTTCACAGTGAAAAATAGGTATTTGTAACAACATCAGCAGATAAATAACTTTGAAGCCATAAGTATACTTATAAATAGCAAATAAAACATGTTTACAGCCAACATTAAAGTTGCAGCTGCTAACATACAGCTTTTACTCCTCACAAGGCTGAGGCAATATCTGCCTTAACAGACTGGCAGAAAGCAAGCTTAGCGCTTCAGTAAGGGTTCTGAAAAACAGAAGCCACAGAACTGTCTGAATTGCTTTTCTAAGAGTCACTTTGTCTTACAGACATGGCGACAAAACCTTGAGTCACCACTAAGAAGAGGTTGCTGTGATACACTGTCACTGAAAATGGCAAGCACCTTAGAAGAAAACCTGAGGGAACCAAGCTCTGTCCTCACAGGAGGCAAAAATGTGATTGCAACACACCACACCGGTGAAAAAACCACGAAAAACGTGGTGGAAATGTATTTCCACGAAGTACCAGCCAATTAAGAAACTCTTCTCCACGCAATTCTAGTTGAAACCCAAAAGCAACAGAGGTGGGTGGCAGTTTATTGTTTTTCATTTCACAATCTTCCATTTCCAGGCTGAAAACACGGGTTTTTCAAAGCTATTTAACGCACGCTTTGACAAATTCCCTCTCAGAAAACCCTAACACGAACCAGATGCTCTCAGTGCACTGCGAGCACCCTCAGGCCTTCCTGCAACCAACAGGCTTGGTCCCAGGGACGAGCCACCCCCCAGGCACATTACCTTGCTCAGCCGTGACCGAGAGTTTTGCTCCCAGAGCGAGCAACTCGTCTCACAGAAGGGACCCCGATCCCTGCCTGGCCTTCTGCGGCTCCTTGCCCCCCCCGAAGCCCCGCTGACAGCCGGCACCCTCCCCTCCGGGCAAAGAAGGCGCCCACCTCTCCTCACACCGCCGCCACAGACGGGGCTCCTTACCCAGGCCCACCAGCGCATCGAGAACCGGCAGCCTGCCGCACCGACCCCGCTTCGGCACACAGCGGTGCCCCGGGGCGTTGCGCTACGAGCCGCGGCGGCACGGAGGGAGCCCTTGAGCCCCGAGCCCCGGCTGACGGGACCGGCCCCGCTGGCAGGCCCAGGCCGCGCAGACCACCCTCACAGGGCGGGCGCGGCGCCTCACGCTCCCCGCGGAGCGCGGGGGGCTCCGGCCGAGGGGAGCGGAGAGACCGAAACCGGGCTCGGGGCCCCGGCGACCGTCCCGCCGCGTCTGAGGCGCGGTTGGCCGGGGCGGGGCGCGGCGGGGAGGCCGGGTCCCTTCCCGGACGGCTCCGCCCCGTCTCCCCGCGGCGGGTGCCGGAGCGGGGGAAGGGCTTGGGCCCTGGAGAAGGGTCCTGTGAGGGAAGGGTCCTGTGTGGGAAGGGTCCTGTGTGGGAAGGATCCTGTGCGGTGGCGAGGGAAGGGTCCTGTGAGGGAAGGATCCTGTGCGGTGGCGAGGGAAGGGTCCTGTGTGGGAAGGATCCTGTGCGGTGGCGAGGGAAGTGTCCTGTGAGGGAAGGGTCCTGTGAGGCGGCGAGGGCCTGGCCGCGCTCCCCGGGGCTGTGCCTACCGCCATCTCCCTCATGTCCTCCCTGCCCCTTAGGCAGCCAGGGATAGAGATAACTTTTCGTTCAAATGGTTCTTGCTGTCACAGAGTAGTTTTTATACTGAAAGCGCGGCCTCGGAGGTGCCGGCTGAGGCAGGCAGCACGGCGTGGCGGGACGTAGCGGAGCGAGCCAGCACAGGCCAAGCGCTGGTGTTGTTGAAGAATAACTGAAGAGATTTGAGAATGATCTGAATATTTTGTGCAAGGCATATTTTGTGTAGATCAAATAAGTAAGGCTGTAATCGGAAAGGCACACAGCTGGCATTCATAGAGTAAGGACACGCTGGAACAATTAGGCCTTGATGTTTTGAGGAAGCTTCGTGTGCATTGCCAACTTGGCAAGAATACTCAAGGTCCGTCAGAGAGAAAAGAAACGTTAAGGATAATTGGACCTCAGAAATGTAGGATGTGACCGATAAACAGAAACATCCTGCTCCAGAAGGCGCCGAAGGCCAGATGATTGCCAAAGAAGCATGAACCTGCAAGGAGCGTGCATGCTAATCTGCACGGCAAGCAAGGCTAATCTAAATATAACTGGCCAATAGTAGATGAGATGGTGACTACAAACCAATGAATGTAAATTTAGGTGGGTTTTTACTAATCGTAAAACAGAATAAATACATTGTTTTCCTTTGCTGTGGTGTGCTAGCTTTGTGGAGTTACCACCTAGCACCCATCTTTGTGCAAATATTAAATAAATAATGTCTCTCCTGAGAGTGATTATTGGCTCGTTGCACACCGGGGAACAAATCAGCTTTTTGGACAACGCTGGTGTGGGTAATGGCAAGGCCGGGCCGTTGGCTTGGGGTTCCAGGGACTTTGTGGACAGCCTGGTGCCAACCTGTTTCTGCTGGTTGTAGTGTAGCTACAGCCTTGGGTGCGACAGTGTCATGGGAATAAGGTGGAAGAAGTTTGTGTTTCAAGGGGTGAAATCTTCCCATAGCTTGAGGTCCAATTTCGACAGGTACATGCTAATAAAAGCAGCTCTTCTGTATACTGGGATCTTGGTTTAATATTGCTATTCCTGGTTAGCTAATACCTCTTTTTTTCTTTCAGGGAAGTAATTCTTTTTATCAAGAAAAGCTTATTCTTCAGTTCTGGGATGCATAGCATGTTGTCTCTCTCATGTAAGTCACTAAGGTATTTTATCCTCCTAAGCAACTCATGCTGTATTTGGACTGACTTGACAAGGTCTCAGCTTGGCTGAGATCTTTAGGACAGAGATCTTGTCTTCTCTCATGTTTGATTAAGTGCAGCACATGATGTTAGCAGCTCAAGTGATCTTGTTTCTCTTGAAAGAGAGAACTCTCTGTGCTGCAACTATACCTGTAATATAAAGAAGGTTTGGCCAGCATGAGATAGATCCACAGTGTTGCAGAAGAGTAAATAAGTGCATGGATGCAGTGGAGCGTAAACCACAGTGGAATAAACAGGTCTGCCTACATATTGTTCAAAAGCTTTAAGATTCAGTCATTCACTGCTTTCTGCAGAGAGTGGACTGCTTGGTGCTGGCCCTTTTCATTTTCATCTAGCTTGCTACAAGAGATTAAAGTAATTTACACATGATAAACATTTCTTTTACATTTTCCATCCATACAAATTATAGTAGTGATCATAGAGGTGTGCATCTGCGAAGGGAAGGGGCAATTACCCATACTGCAGGAATTGGGAGTCAGCTGAATACCAATGAGTATTAGGCTGTCAACACTATGGAGGGAGCAAAATGCAATTAAGGAAGTATATGCCGTTTAGATCAGCCCAATCTGCATTGTGTACTAAACCTCTCCAACCCAGAGATTCACCTTTCATTGATTGCTCTATGTTGTATTTTCCTTCTCAGGAAAGTAATGTTGCAAACAAGCTAGCAAGCACCCAGGCTGAATAAGATCAGTATCTGGAAAAATCTAAGAGGTAGGCTGACAGTTTTCATGCTTTGGGTTATAAATGATGCTGAAATAGGGTTGGGAGAAACATTATCTTTTCTTTAAAATTCTAATCAAGATACACAGAGAATAACACAGAATAACTAAGAATAACACAGATCCTCACAGTTCCCACTAAAGCTGGCAGCTTGATACTTCATTATTTATCATCATCCATTTTTTTATGGCAACAGTTGACATTAGATTATTACTGACCTGGTTGGTATTTGAATTTATTCGCTAGAGGTTAAAGACTTTGTAGCTTCATGTTCTCAGTCCTTTTTAAAATTCATAATTTTAGAGCATGCAAAATACATTGTTCTATCAAGTTTATTTCTCTGACATTTATTCAGTGGAGAGTGTGAGCCTAATATTAAAGGCTTTTGAAGCCCAGGATACAGATAATTCTTTTCACTGGTCTTCCCTAAAACAGGTCATTTTATCACTGTGGTTCCCCTTTTCGGTGTCTAGGAAGTCAATATGTTGAATGGCATAATTATTTGAACCAGTATTTGTTTTTAAAGGATTTGCAGGTGATAATAGATGGCTCAACCCAGTTGTGTCAGAAGGTATTAAGATTTCCGTCTGCTAATGTCATGGAGTTGGTCCTATATAGAGCAATAAATAATACTGTGTGAGAAGCAGTGACAGGCTTTTACTCCAGCTCGTCTCTTTATCATATGTTATATTAAATTTAAACACAATTGTTGAATTCCTTTGTGGGGGTAAATGCTTTTTTGATGTCTCCTTCTATTAAAGTTGTAATATCCCTTTTAACCAGAGGGCTGCATAAGAATTCATACTTGCTAGGTATGTTTCTCAAATAATCATAATCTCATTAATGTTGCCAGCAGAACTAATTGGGCTGTCACAATGAAGTTCAGTACCCAGCTGGAGAATTATCATGTGAGGCCAATGGAATTAAGCATATTCTGATGGTGAGGAAAGTTAATGTGACTCATTAATGAAACACTCATAAGCATTATTCTATATGAAAAGGCAGGTAGTTTGAGGTTGGTTTTTTTAAACCCTGGCAATATGAAGGACAACTGCAAGAACTTTATGAAATTTCAAAGCATTTGTTGACAGTTCAAGATACAATAAAGGTTTTCTTCTTTATCAGCACGGACATTGAAAGTATTACCAAGTAGCACCTAGACACCATAAATGATTGATGAGAGTGTATAGTTTGAAAGTGTAGCAGAGGAAATGCTGTAGGACATGCAGCATCTCAGGAAGTCATTCTGTTGTTTAGGGCCTGCTGTATTTAAAATGGTCATTTCAGTTTCCATTAATTCACATCTCTAATTAGGAAATGGATTGGCCTTTGATTAAAGTTGCTAGAGACTGGTTGGTGTCCATGGCAGATCAGAAGCGCCAATACAGATTACATGTTAAAAGTGTCCACTGAGTTTCAGGCAGAAAAAATGCAGACCTATATTTGTAGGTAGCTGTTATTAATTATGCTTCACTTGGTAGTAGGAAACCACAATAACTGCATTTTCACTAGGCTTCATGGTGGAGAAAAGAGGACTAAATCTTTTGTGAAAAAAAGATAAACTGTCTCTTACAATCTTGTCCATGGTCACAGTAGCATCTCTGCAGGCAGGTGTCCTTTCATCTAGGTCAGACTCGGTAACCACCCTGGGGAGAAATATCCAGTGAAGATCCTGGTAGTGAAGAGCATGACAAGTGTTTTTTTATGCCAAGCTTTTGTACAATGTGTTGCTTCGGTGAGTTGCTGGAGAGCATTGTACGCTTTCCCCAGCATAACCTGAGGAAAGGTTGTCCTTAGGATGAGAAGCAAAACAGAAATTACTACTTGTGATTGTGAAGGAGCCACGGCTGCATTTCCAAGGTTTGGCATTAGCCTCAATGCATAGGCTAGATTCCAGTTAGCATAGCTACGCTCTACCTTCCTAATTTTGCTTTGCACTTTCAGCTGGATAAATATTCATACTCACTGTGTGTCCTAACGTGGTGGTTAATAGGAAACATCTACCTTCCCATGTTTGGGTGCATTTCAATGCAAACTGTACACATAGATTGCAGATTTCCTTGTGAGTCCTTTCTCCCTAACAATAGCAAGAAATTGCAATAACCTTATGGGAAAACATCTGAAAATGCAAGTTCCATTAGCCAGCATTATAAAATATCTATTCATATATGAACATACGTATATATTTCCATTTATATGGAAGCATCCAAACTCCTCACCAGAGACATAAAGGCCTGTTGGAGAACAGACACAGCTGTGGGAAGTGCTCTATCTGAAGAGCAGAGAGGAGACTGACCAGGCATTTGACAGTAGTTTCTTAGAGAGGAAGTAAAACTTGGAGTGGAGACGAGTTATTAGATCTACTCTTGATTTCTCAAAGTACTTCACCTGGAATTGTCTGTTTGCTGATCCCAAACCTAAGATTGTATGGGATGGGACTGAATCTCTAAATCACGTCTTTCACAGGCGTCATGATCTTTTGTGTCTGAATAGATTCAATGCTGCTTACATCAGCAACTTGAGCATAAGAAGGTTGCAATGCACGAACTCTTGCTTTCAGAGACACACAAAGGTGTTGGTTTTTAACTCAGTCTGCATCCCTGTATACATGTTTGCATCAGTTCATTTTAATTTTTCCCCATGCAGAGTTATTGTAGGTGCCTTCAAGGAGATGCTTTAAATAGTTGGGTATTCGAAACCAGTGTTTTATCATTGTGCTTCTGAGGAATAATGTGTTCCCCTAGATGGACAGGTTGGGTTTATTTCCTGAACATGACAGTAATTCATGTGAAAGAGGAGAACTCAGAAACCCATAGAGTAAATGTTTGAGATTTCATTTTCTTCTCTCCTTGTATTATTATTGCTTAATGATTTCCCTGTGGACCATCCTAATGAATTCCCAGGGTGTTGCTGTGGGGAGAGCTTTCAAAGGGAAAGGCAAAGCCATCATACACTTTCAACAGATCGATACTAGACTTATTAATCAGTTTTCTTCGGTAATAGGTTGACTCTTTTGGTAATCTTTCAGAATTTACTTCAAACTGATGAGTTTTGACATTTCAGGAAATGCCTTTATTTAGGAATTGCAGCTTTTCATATTGACAGTCTGTTTAACCCATCATATACCTGTCTGTTGTAAAAACACAGTATTTATTCATTCTTCAGCTGGCTTTTGTGGTACTAGTCATTGCGATACTGAAGTGTCCTACACGTGCTGTAAGTCATATTAGCAAGGCTCTTTCTGTTTTTCTTCTTCTAATTCTTTGCTGGTGGAATATTATTTCTACTGGAGGAGGTAGAGTGATTTTGCAGTTTGTCCAGAGGACATTGTTTTGAGATCTTTATAATCTTTTCTGAAGGTAGGCTTATTTCTGAGAAATCTCATGGTCCTGGAAGAAGGAACACCAGTGTTAACGTGAGCATTTCCTTACTGGTAAGGAGGTGAGATGTTTTGGGTGATTGTATTTTTGGAGAAAGAACTTCTCTCTTAATTTTCTGGAACTGTTTGGGAACTTAGAAAAAGGACACTAATCTGAAGTTTGGCAACCAGTTTGTGCCACTTACCTATGTGTGTATGTGCATGGAGATGTCTGAGAACTTTAGTATCGTAGTCTAAGACAGACCTTCTCAATAAATACAGCCTCTATAATCTTAAATAGTGGTTTTCATTGTATTGGTTAAGCTATCATATTCTTAACAGTAGCTTACTTGAAACATAGCTGATGCTTCCAGCTCCTGTGGGATAGGTAGCTGGAGGCAATCAGACAAACCACTCGGTGCTTTGTGGAACGTTCCAGTAGATTGTGTGTTGAATAATGCAGCTATTAAGTAAATTTATCATTCCCTCCAGTGCGTGTTGGTTATAAAGAAAACACAATCATAAAATTGTTAACTCTGAAGTCCCATTAATAGAATGGACCTCATATATGTAAATTTTGGAAGGCTTTTTTTTTTGGTCTCCGATTATTACAGGCTGGTAAGAGTTCATATTAGGCATGTAAGCATGCATATGCCTAAAATGTCCTTAAAAACCAATTAAGTATATGGGAACACATTTTGCACTGACTCACCATATAATTTTGCAGAATATTCAAAATATTAATTACTCTCAAAAGACATGTAAAATAAGTATTAGTACTGCCACACTATAGGTGGGAAATCAAAGGCATGAAGACTAAATGACTCCTTTAAGGTCAGACAGAATGACAGCTGAGATTCCTGGATTCTAATCACAGCACTTCTTGCTGTGACAAGATGCATCCTCTTATTCATTATTTTTTCCACTATTATCCTTTAATAATGAAAAGTCGTCTAATTGGTTATGTTATCATTTGGAGTGAATCACCATATCACAGCATTCTGAAGTATATACAAGATCAGAAATTTAAAAGTCCTATGCTTTTTTCCCAAGTTTAATAAGCTCACTGATGGATATTTATGAAATAATTATGCACCTTTTGAGTTGCTGAACCACCTACAGAGGGAGAATCTAGACAGTAGGAAGCTGACATTGAGTTTGGCAGGCAGGTTAAATGATGACATGCACAGGGGATTCCCAGTGTCTGTGTATGAAAGAGGATTTTCAGCGTAAAGAGTATCTCACAAATACTGTCAAATGCAGTTAATGTCTCATTACGTGAACTAGAAAGATTTACTCTCTCTCTGTTTTAGAAGCTTGGTTATAGGCAGACCATAATCCTTTCCATTTGCTTTCATATTGACCTTTGCTGTCAGAGTTTGGGGATAGAGGGCTCTCGATAATGAAAAAAGAAGGGAAAAGCAAAAATAGTGTCTTTGGTTTTGACGCAGTTGTCTGAAGGCTCCATGTCCACTTGGGATTGTGGAAGATCAGAGTCTGATTCCTTTTGACTCCATACATAGGCCTGAGCCAGATTTCCAGATCTGCCTGTTCCCAGCCTTCTTCTTAGTGAGAGTTCCTAGCTGAGACCTAGCTACCACAAGTGCTTGTGAACCTTCTTGAACTGCTGACCTTTCAGGCCACTTCAATATCGGATATATACTAAACCGATGGACTTGGCTCAGCCCTGATAGGTACTCTTGAGTAAATCATTCTACCCCATGCCAGTAGACCAAGTCTCCAGCAGAAAATGAACTTGATGATCTGATTCTAATTAGTTTCTTGATTTAATGGCAGTAATTTTACTTGCATGATGGTAGTCATTGCCCCAGCTAGCAGGAATAATAGAATTGTTTTCCTTAAAGGCCCATTTACGATGCATCCTCTGTTGAATCTTAAGCAATAACAAGCAGAAACCTATAGTTATTTCAAAACTATGGTATTCAGATGGTTAAAAGTGTCAGGCTATCTTGCCTGAGCTTGGTGACTGGGAATTGCCAGTATAAGAAAATGAACACTCTTAAAATACAGTTTGAATTTATTCCATTTTGTTCTAATATGATCTTCTTTTTCTATCATTTATGATTTAAACACCTGGAAGTTAAAGTCCTCATAAAATTAGAAACAGGCAAACAAAATCTTTAAGGAAATTAAACAGCATGGGATGTGATATATTTACATTGGTATAAAACCAGAATGATTCCACAGCAGATAATTAAAAGCAACTGGAACAAATAAATACACTGATCTCCTTAATAACCTAATGGGCAAAGTGTCATTAAAGTATCATTCTATTTTGGTTACCTCAACTCCATATCCTTTTAAAACTTAAGCTGGAGAGCTATAAAAACTTGTACCCTTAGTTATTTTTCCTTTTAAATTTCTAAGAATTTGGCTCTCCACAGCTGGGTTAGAATTGGATTAGGTATCTTCACATTGCAGTGCATTTTGAATTGTGGACTTGAGAGCCTGGCAATCTTTGCTTGAAAATCCCATCCTGCTAGCAAATGAATCTCCTGAATCACTGTCACCATCTGTTCATTATCAAAATGCTCATGAAGGAAGAGAGTGGGCCTACCTGGCAGGACTGTGGAACAGGTTATATATATGGAAAGGAAGTCAGGGCGTATCAAGTCTGAATAGGTATGGTGGAAGAAGCGTTTAACTTGATTTGGTGGAAGGCAGTTTTTTGTCCCCCTGTGATTTGCACACATCCATAGATGGATTCAGCTGGGGAAAGTTATCTACCCAGAAGAACTCAAAGTTTTGGCTAGTCTGTCAGCTCCTTGTCAAGCTTTATTCCCTTCATTAAGAATACATCTACATCCGCCCTTCCTTTGTCCTGTATTAAATGGAATTTTCCATTATTATTTCTTGTATCTATTTACCTTTATAAATTCTTCAAATGAAGGAACGCTTACAGCTATGAGGCTCTGAGCTTTCAAATTCTTCATTCATAGAACGCCTGCTGACTCCTGTGATAGCTCAACTTAAAAGACTGCTAGATTGTTCCTGAATTTTGAAAAGCAATGTACATTTAGATTAGATATTAGGAAAAATTTCCTCACCAAAAGGGTTATCAAGCATTGGAACAGGCTTCTCAGGGAAGTGGTTGAGTCACCATCCCTGGAGGTGTTTAAAAGACTTGTAGATGTGGTGCTTAGGGACATGGTTTAGCGGTGGATTTGGCAGTGTTAGGTTAACGGTTGGACTTGATGCTCTTGAAGGTATTTTCCAACCTAAACAATTCTATGATTTATAGTCCTTTCTTAATTATGAATAATAATATAGACTCTGATCCACTGCATACTTATGTATGTGTTAAGCTGTATGCATGTATGTAGTGCCTTGGGAATTGTTTATTAAATAAGGGCTGCATTGATCCAATATTGTATTTTGTGTGTTTATCATTAAATATTTAAAGCAAAATAATTGTAAAGAATGGATGGAAGATGCATTTTGAATGGAGGTTGTGAAGAAAATATATAAACTGGGAAAAATGTTACATTAGAATGTGCTGCTGGTTTTAATCAAAAAATGAAGTGTACAGATGTATTTCTATTCTATCAGGAATTTTTACTCAAATGTTCTGAAAGATTCACAAATTCTGAACATGTTTAGATCATGTATGGCCATGGATATACATAATTTGTAAGAGTGAAGAGATTTTCTTTTTTCAATGCTCTGTTATAACCAGCTAAAGTGTCTCTAACAATGTATTAGTCTAAAGTGCAGATCAGAAAAACAACAAAGAACAAATCATAGTCAAAGCAGAGACTAAGATATTAAAACCATAATTCAACCACAAAGTTGACGGAGTAAGATGAGACAGTGAAACTGTGGCACCATTAGCATGTAACAGAAGCTGTTATGTGTGTTTAAATGTACTCTGCCTGAATAAAATTGTTTGTCCTTACACCAGGGTCTTATTATCATTTTGGTCCTTTGCAGTATCAGGGGACATTAAACACAGGAGCAGGCTTGTGTCTAAAAACACAAAATGTCTAGATGAGGTGACCTTGATCTAGGCTGATATAATCCCAGGAGTTATAGGGGCTTTATTAAAAACTTAAAAGCTAGGCTGCTATTTAAACTTTATTCTCTTCTCTCCCCAAATAAATGAAATACTGACAAAATCTCCTTAGCTGGCTGGTGTGATGTGCCAGCTGAAGTTGTATATCACCGGCTGCGTTCCTGGCAGAGCCCATGCTTGCCTACGGATCTGTTGCCTGAGGTACTTATTTAGTCGGCATTGCCCACTGAAGGACAGGCCAAAGCTGTTTTCCACCTGCAGTGGTCATGCATGTGTCCTAATTTTCTAGACAGATCCTTAGTAAAATTTCAGTCATATCCTACGAATTGCTTCTGCTGCTAGACTGTTTTAAATAAATCCTTATTTCCAAATTAGAATTGTAAGGACTGAAGGGTACCAACGTTGGTACTGTCCATTTTCTGGCTTTCCCTAGCAACTCTTACTGCAGTTCTATGGGCTAGTGAAACACAAATTCGGGTTGTAGATCCTTTCTGGTTTGATTGCTGGTTCATCTCCTGTTCATAATAGTATTACTTTAAAATCATTGTAGTGTAATAATGGTTTGGTTAAAGCAGTTAAAGAAGTTAGAAGTGTGAGTGTAGTACCTACTAGATAGATGCACATGATTAATTCAAGCTGTGAATTGGGAAACCGTTGTGGTGATTGTATGGAAAGATTGTCACTGTTGACCTGATAGCTACAGAAGAGACAGGCCATCTCAGAATTTTCTTTGAAGAGCAAACTCACATTACAACAAGCATCCTACAGGGTTTACTCTACAGAGACACCCACTAACTGGCTTCCTTGCAGGAAATTTCTGCAGAGGAACCACAGTATGACAGTTTTGCTCCCTAAAGGCAATGGATAACAGTGGGATTAAAGACCCCTGGCAGAGGGTTGCAGGTAGTGAGGGCTGGCATAGCTGCTGCCCACTCAGTACTGGGTTTGATGACAAATGCAGAATTTGCTGGCTTTTTTCAGCAATGCCAACAATTTCCAGCACTAACTCAACCTTACCTTTTTGTGTTAAAATAAGTATTTTTGCCAAGTTACTGTGAATGCTTTCTACTTGATGTACAGATGGAAAAATTTAAGAACTTATGATCTTAATTTATTTTCAGCGCTGCAATCTTTTCCCAAAAATGACTTGGGAAGTTGGACTAGGGAATCTTTCTTCTTGTTGCAGTTACAGCTACTACTTCGGAGCACAGTGTCCATGTAAGATACGCTATGTTATTCTGGTTTCCCCCGTTGATTGGCAGGCTTGGATAGATGTTTCTGAAGGCACAGCTACTGTTGCTGGCAATTATGATCTTTGCAGCCATGTCTAAAACACTTTCCCTCTAATTCATTTGTGACCTGTGTGATCCTATCACACCCGGTATCCCTCCCAGGCCTCTTAACCACTGTTGCAATAATGTAGTCAGTGTTGCTACTACAAAGAAACACATTTTAGTATCTTTCATTTATAAAGGAAAAGACACCCATAGAGTCAGGGCACATAACAAACTAAGTGTTGCTTCTGGACAGAGATTCCAATGGCTTCAGGTGCCTCTTAATTATTCAGTTTGCATATTTATTATTCTGTTGTTTGGTGGACAGGGCGTCTTTGTCTTTGGCCAATAATATATTTGTTGTTAGAAGCAGAAGGTAATAATATCTGTCCTTGGAATGGTAATTTCCTCTTCATTTGCCACTGATGTCACCTGTGACTTTAAGGTTCTAGATGAAAAAGGAAGAAAATAACTTATTAAGTGATTGTCATGGAAGAATAGTGAATAATTTTATTGACTGTAAATCTGTAGTTGTATTATTTGTGAGGACTATTTGACTATTATTTGCTCATTTTTATTATAGAGCTTCCATAGATGGCTATCTTACCATTTTTTTCTTGGACAGCTTTGTTTTCAGGTGCTTCTGTAGATATTAAGAGGCCTGCAGCATATGGGCCTCTATTAATTGCCTACAGGAGTCTGTATCGCACCCTAGCCAAATGACTTAGAACGTAAGATAGCAAGGTGGGGATTGGCGTGCATTAGATGGGTGGTGCCAAAACTAACATTACGATGTTGGCTATAGTCTTTCAATGCAGACTGAGCACAGACTAGATCCTTGGAGGTATTAATTTTTAATAGAGAAGGTTGCTAAACTTCAAGCTTAACATTCAAGCAATGTCTTCTACATGAGTGTTTTTGGCAAATTTTGCAAAAGCAGGGGAAGGGATTACCTCTATAGTTTAGAAAGTCCCTGTTTCCTCCATAGATTGTAAAACATGAGCTCCTGTTAGGTTGGAATATTAGTGTTTATGAACAAAACTTAAGGATTACTATTCCAAGTATTTTGGGATTTGAGAGCATCTTTCTGTACTGTGCTGACCATGAAGTTCTCTTAGAACTTCTCAATAACTTGGCTGAAGTTTTCAGCTCCTTTGGATTTTACCTGTATAGCAGGCAGCAGCAGGTAACTTTAATGAAGGGAGATAATTCAGAACCTTGCTTAGTTGCAGATAGAGTTCCTCAAGCTCTGTTTTGGGTTCGTTTGCTTCTACTTTGTCAAAGTATCTGTCAACTTGGAATAAATTTCCATTTTTATGCTGGCCAATTTCAGATAAGTTTTTTTTACCCTTTTAGTAATGTTTCTCAGCTCTTAGCAGTCATCTCTTTTCACAGTGAATAAAAGCCACAGCAGTGTTTCTTGCTATTACAACATTGCATGTATCTTAGGCTAACTTTAGACTCTGGAGAAGAAGAAAAAGAAGTGGGAAAGTTATAGTACCAAAATGTGTAGAGGTAGGTAGTTTGGATTGGATTATTAATCTCCTAAAGCAATTTGCCATTTCCTTTTAATACTAATCTGCATTGAACATCAGATATCACTTGCACTTTAAAACGTTGAGTATCAGAGACAGGCCTGTAACAAAAGAAAAGTATGATAAAAAATGGAAATTAAAACTGTCAGGAGATACTATAGTTTTAATGTTTGCACTGAAATGAAAATGCCGATCAGTGATAAAAGGCAAAGTAAATATTATAACTTCTGTGGACTCAGTCCTATTGTGTTCTGGAAATCTGGATATTGTTTTAAAACAAATTAATCATTATGATACTCTTTTAAACACTGGCAACAACAATCCTTTATCTTATGGGAGAGGTTTGACTTAGGGGTGAAAGGCACCATTCTCACACCAGGGCAGACAAGGATAGTGCATCTGTGTGTGAGCTTTACATGCTGACATTGCTAATAGTCACTTTTAATTATAAAGGTAAAAGCTGTTGAGGTAATTTTGAATAGCACATTTCAACTTTAAATGCACTCAAACATATTGCCTAGAGAGGTCATGGCGTCTCTGTCCTTGGAATATTCAAAACCCGATTGGGCCCAGTCCTGAACAACCTGCTGTGGTTGACTCTGCTGTGAGCAGGGCATTGGACTGCATGATCCCCAGAGATCCTTTCCAACCTCAATGATGCTGTGCTTCTGTGAAGTGAGAAGTGGAAGACATTACTTAATCACAGAATCACAAAAAAGTTTGAGGAGCTATTCTGTAACCAAACTTGGCCTGCGGTGCTAGAAGACAAGGAGACTTTGAAACACGCTGGGGTCTGTGGAGGGTGAATATACTGATCCTGCATGCCAGCAATGCCTGCTGAGCAGGAGCTTGCAGTGTGCAAGGAATAAAGCATATCTTTAATGAATAGAATCATCTCACTCAATGGAATAAAAGGGAATACATCTTTCCTAAATATTTTTCATAAGGGATCTAAAAATGGCTTGCTTAAAAAAATATCACACACACAAACACACAGAGCATATGGTCTGAGGGCTCTTGTTTATACCTGACTTCTGCAGACTCCCACATCTGTGGTAGTTTGCACCTAGATATCTGTAGGCAAAATTTTGATCTAGGACAAAAATAATTAAAAGTAGAGTATCCAAAACCTAGTGACCTAAGTAATATCAACAGATGTAATCCAGCTGCTGACATGAAATAGCCCCGTGAGAACTGTCATTATAGCATCCCATCAGTGAGTTTGCCCAGTAGCTCCCCCAAAGAAAATGCAAATATTGTATATGGGTATGCTTTGCCTCTTTTATCCCCTCTCCTCTGCAGAGAAGAGGGATGCCAAGTTCTGCTGAGTCAGAGGCAATTGCTAATCACCATGAACGTGTCAGGGGTGCTTGGTTTTGCCTTTTATTGACAAGGCAAAGAAGGCACTGATGCAGCTGCTTTTTGCTGACAGTACAAATTCAATGATTATTCAGCCTGTATATTTTTACTAAGGATGATCAAACTGCCTATTCCTTTACAAAGGAGCTATTTTCTCCTTCACAAGTTGCTAATGTGGTTGTGGTGCACCAAAATTTGCATTCATGTTGACTATTAAGTCTCTAGAGGTGAAGAAGAACAAACAACCTCAGAGTGCCTTCATCTTTCTCTTCTTTGCTGCCATTCAGGATCTTTGTTTGCCTGCTCTTTGCACATTAACAAATGCCCAGCCTGCTTGCTTCTTATACAGTTAAGCCTAAGTTGCCAATGTATTATGAAGAACATACATGGATTATTATCCATAGATGGATACAGGTGTCTTAAGGGCCATCTGTATTCATCATCTGGGATATAATACAGTGTCCTATTGGTAAAAAAGTAATTTAAAAAATACCTACTGTCTCTCTTGGCTTTTCTGTTCTAATGGCAAAACAGTGCTATAGCTGACCTGTAGCATATGATGTTTTTAACAGAAGTCATCATAATATTCCGTGGCCAGCCCTTTAACAACTGTTTTTTGCAACCATTTCTGATTTTTAATATGATAAGTTTTGTGTAACATTCATGGCGTGATGTAGAAGGCCTGGCGGAGGGACTAGGAAATCTAGTGGTATTCTCATTTAGAATTCTGTTTTGCTTTCCCCTAACCGCAGCCAAGAACAGAGCTGATGTTACCTGGTACAAAGAATTGTCCTGGGCTGGCCATTGGTCATGAACACTGTGCAGAGCATTATGTCAGTAAAGTGCTCATTATTCTGATTTGTAGTAAGACAGTGTCAGGAACTCTGGGTATGCCTGTGCTCCAGTCAGAGGTGTGATCTTGTGTAAAAACACCCAGTAAAGCTTTAAACTGCTTGGGATACTGATTGCAAAATAGGTGCAGAAGGAAAGAAGTCGTGTCAGGCTATACCAGACTACATGGGCCAGTCTTAGGGCTAAAAAAGGCAACTGACCTAGGTCTTAGGGCCAGAGGGAGCATAAGTAGATTAATGTAGTAGTGCAAGGTCTTGAATAGTAGTACATCCAAAGTGACCTGATATACAGAGCTATGGATTGTGCTAAGGAGATGAAGTGAATTTTCCCAGTTCAAGAAAAGTCGGTAACAGAATATGATTTACAATGCTGCCCACTATGCTCCTCATCCTGTCCTCTGCTGACAGGACATCTCTCCATCATTTATAATATCTCTCTGTGTACATGAGAAACTCCATGTTTGAGGATGTTTGAAAGCCAGAATCAGTTCTGATCTGTCTTTTTCAGCATGCTAAAGTAAATCTGCAGATCTAAGCAACCCCATATTTTGTCATATCCAAATTTTAATGCTGAGACTTGAATCTATGTGTATTTATTCACTACAACATATTAACAATTGTTTAACTGTAAGTATCCCTTCTACTGTTGATGCATTCCTAGTGTGAAGGAAACCAAAGGCATCAGAGTGCGCTTCTGAAGCCTTAAGCATACTGCTTCTCAACCAAGAGCATTAAAGTTTGTTACATAAAAAGCTGTCATTGTGCCTTCTCTCCATGCTTCATCTCTGCCTGTCTGTATATGGATGTTCAAAAGAGTTGGTGGGTAATTGTACTCAATCAAGTATGCACTTAAGACTTCAATTGCTTCTTTTAGCTAAAGCCCCCTCATTCTGTACTTCATAGTCACTGAAAAACAATAGAGAACTGAAGATGTAAAAGTTAGTCCTTGAAAATGTGCTTTGCAGTCCTAGTTAACTATCTTACAGTCCAAGTCTTCATAATCCTTTCAAATTGCAGAAGAAATGAGTGTAATTTATCAAAAAGGTAACAAAGCATTAGGCATGGATCTTGCCATTGACCTGTGTGTACTGCAATGTCAACATCCAACAACAAAAGAAAAGTGGTTGGGATAAAGGTTAAATATCAGGTGCCTTGGGTGAAGTAATCCAATTTACATTAAACCCTTTAGGTTTAGTCCAAGCCACATTACCTCACATTTGGGTAGGCTCACACAGGCAATGCCTGTAGCCCAGCTGAAAGGTGGCAACTTGCTAAACTACAATAACTTGGTGGTGTTGCTGAGCCTGCTGTGATTTGGACCAAGCCTTTCATCACAGATGTTGAGACCTCGCTTAAAATTATCTGAGTGTTGAGACCCTGCCACTGATTATGCAGGCAAACTGTGCAGCAGACGAGCATCATATGGAGCATCACATGTTAGATGCTTAATTGTATCCTGCCTGGAGCAGCAACACTGACCAATGACACTGTTTGGTGACATGAAGTGGGGAAAGCAGTACCCCTGTGTCTTCTGCCCTAACAGCCCCTTTCCCTTCCCACCCACCTTTCCATATGTCATAGGTCTTTGTGTTTGTCATGTACTCTGAATTAAACTTCTCCCTAAACCACCAAGTTACCCTCTTCTGACCAAAGTTGCCACTGGCAACAGTGGCCTGTACAAACTGATTGCAATGAATGATATTTGCTGGAGTTCTTCCAAAGAAACTTTGTCTTGACAGAAGAAATTGAAGCACAAGCAATGCTGTTAGCCATGTGAAACTGAGTCTGCCTCTGTTTTTTTATGGATGTATCATAATGCTGTGAGGGTTCTGTTCAGCCGTGTGAAAATGTTCAGCAAGATCAGCTTCAACATTTGTTTTCTCCCTCTGATTCATTAAAGAAGAAAACCTACCCTGGCTCACTCAGATGGCTGATGCTGTTTGGATGATGATAGTGTGCAGACATAAGATGCTCCAGAGCATTATTATCATGATGACATATGGGGGATTGTGTTAGTGTTAGGGATTATTTTTATTGATTTACCGGTACCACATAAGAATGTGAGAGTATTTATTGTATTAGTTGTGCTTGCCACAAACAAAGAATTCTACGCTCATTGTGATAAACCTGAAGCAATCTTTTTAAATAACGGACAGGACCTGCATTTAGGAGAGAGAGAATCCATTGTAAGCTTTTTAATTATTCAGGCATTGAAGAGAAACAAAAAAAGGTTGCTATTCATTATGGCAGTTAGATTTTAGAGCACGTAGTTTCTTTCTTTGTTTGGGATTTTTCATCCTGATGATATAAGCTTCCGTTTCAAGCAAAATTTCTCTCTGGCCCAACATATACCCTTGGGAGATTTCAGCCCCTTGGCTGGCTGATAATGTGATTGCAGATGTTTGCTTTTTTAAACAGAATACTAAGGTGGCTGAATGTGATATTGAGATTTAGCAGTTGTTATTAGGACTTGTGTTCCTGCAGGTCTGGGATGGGAATTTTAGTTTAATCACTGCAAGTTAGAGTTACAAGGTTCGGATAAAATAACAAGTATTTGCAATTATGTGGCTGGAGCCTCCTGAGAGATCTAAAATTCACCTCAGACTATTATTCGGTAAACATGCTTTCCAGTTCTTAACTTGCCTTGCGGGATCCTTCTCTAAAGGAACTCGGGTGCTTTAACAGTGCTTTGCTGGTCCCAAGAGAGCTGATGATTTATACAGACGTGAGGGGGGATCCGTGCAACCTTTCCAGGCCCAGCTCACCAGTGTAGGTTTCAGGAATAATTCAATCTATGGGATGAAATTTTTCCAGACAAGCTTCCTCACTTTTTCCTCTTTTCCTCACCCACATAATGATTGGAACAGGACTTCTAATGTACAGAGGTGGCAAGATCGGGTTCTGTGTATCTTGGCCTTGTCATTACGCTGCGAGTGACATACTAGCAGTTGTTCTTGTGATGTCTGAACAAGTTCATATTCCATTGTGGAGACAGCCAAGAAATGAAGAGCTGCTCAAAGTCTTCACTATGAAAGATTCTCAGGAGCTGTTACTGAGGGATTTAAAATTCTTTTGCTTTGAAATGTTAATAAATTAAACTGCCTGACAGTATTAATGGATGGTGACGTGCCCATTAGCCTGAGTGGGGAGTAGATGCAGAAGAAAATAGCTTGCCCAGAGTCACTTAGATAGTAGTAGACAGAAATAGAAACTAGATTGTCAAACTTCATTTTGGCATTTGCTCCTGCTGCACTATGCAAATAAAGAACATGTGATTTATGTATGATGAGGAGGGAGATCTGTCAAATTAGATTGCCTGAAAAGTGATTTAATTTAGAGCACTCTTTGAACAGAAGCAGTTCATTATTTGGTGGTAAAGAGTTAGTGTACAAATGCTGTGTGTACACACACAAGGATGTGATACTCAGGCTACTAGGTAATTTGTGGGAGCCCACAGCTGTGGTATTCCCTACTTCCCTTCCTCTCCAGAGCTGTCCCTGCTCAGCATGTCATTCTGCTCATAGCAGAGCTTGCTACTGCTGGGCCATCTTCTTTTTTCATGGAAGCTGTGGTAGATTTTTCCTGTTTTCATTTGCGTTCACTGTAATATGGCTGAGAGCACTGATTGGTTTTGTCTCTTTCCTTTTGGTATATGGAAGGCTGCTCTAACTTAAATTAGATTACACCTGAGCAGAATTATAAATGTTTAAAAAGCACTCAAGAGAATGACTGCCCCCAAATCTGGAATTAACACCTATAGAGATCAAGAATGTAAGCAACACCCTCACCCTCAATAAAATTCAAGGCCATTTTCTTTGCATAACAGCAGTGAAAGTTATAACCACTCCCTGCTGACCAGTGGAAAAAGTGATAGATCTATAGCTACATTTCCTATGTCTGGGAAGGAGTGGTGGGCACCATGTATTCTTCAGGCTGGAAGCTCTTTAGGTTGGGAGCTCTATAATTCTATTAGCATTTTAGATGAGCTCTGGAGCTTTTACAGATTTGCATTCCTGCATGCACACACTTGCACATAAATGCTAAAATATCTTCTATTTTCAGCACCAGAGAGCTAACCTCCGGTAAGCAAAGCACTAGGGAACAGAGACACCACTTAGAATAGATTAAATTCCAGCCACAGAGAAACATCATTTGGATTTTTCTTGCAGGAGACACTATGCTCTGTTTCTTCAAACCCCAGAGTATGAATAAAACTTAAATTATTGAGGCAAATAGCTTAGGGAGTTTCAAATAAGGATTAAACAATTATATGAATAAGAATAGGTAGATAAAAGAGAAGGACTATCAAGTTGCCTGCATCTGCTTATAAATTCATCACCAGTATACAAGTAAGGTAAAAATCCCATAAGCATTGCCATCAGGGAGAGAATCTCTGCATGAGCAGTACTATCTATTGCAGCAGTGACTTTGGATGTATTTCTAGGTTGTGAACTAGAGGCATTTTAAAGAGACCTTGTTTTTCAGGAGGTGGTAGTTTTGTTCTTTCCAACACCCAGATTCCTTCATTATGTGAAGAGATGATGCCTTAAATAGCTAAATGCTTTTGAATACCTGTTTCCAATGAAACAAGAAGTATATTGCTAATCAACTGGGACTGATCTGAGCTCAGAAAAGATTGTTCTTACTTTTACATTTTGAGTTCTGTCTAATATATACAGGGAATATTCCCTAGCACCAGAGGAAGAGGGAACCCAGACCCCTTCAGTCTTAGCACTGTAGAAGCGTTATACGTGCAACAAAATCTGGGGGAAGAGTTTCATCTTTAGGTTTATCTTTAGGCTTATCCTAAGTGCCTAACTTAGTGAAATATCAGGCTACTCTTCTGATGTGGGCAAAGGGTATGCAAATCTCCAAGGGCTATTCACAGTAAAAACATAACTTGGATGTCTTAGATCACCCTCTAGAGGTTTCTCTGTCTTTGCACTGACTCTAGAGAGAACCAAAGCAGACTGAATATCTAACTGAAGCCGTAGTTCATCAATGCACAGGCTTTGTTGGCTCTGCCTGCTTAAAAGGCTCCCCTTCTCTCATGCCTAACTGCTTCTTCCCAGCTCTGCTTTACCTCTTAGTTGTGCCAGCCCAGCTCTTTTTCGGACCATACTGGAATATGTCTCAGTATCTTTTTAGGATGTTACCCAAATATGCCTGGCATCACACAGTTCTGTTTTCCTCTTCAAAGTGACAGCTTATATTGAAACAAATTTGTAGCTTTCTGAACACTTCACAGACGTCAGCAGTGTGTCTGCTGAGGCTAGTCAGATCCTTATAATGCAAAAATAGTCTCCTTCTTCCTAAAATGGGGATACTTTACCAATAAACAGGGGATACATTTCCATTAGATTATGTCATTATAGGATTCATGACATGTAGATGAACAATTTTGATTCTTTCGAGTAGAAAGAAGCAATGCACATACACAGTCAAGTGAGAATGACATTGTTCCCTCTGTGTTTTGTGAAATGACAGTTTACTGAGAAGATAAACCCAGAAGAATGGCTCTAGATAAATCTTTATCTAAATTATCAACAAAGGGTTTCTCTCTCACTCTTTCTCTCATTTCATAGACCATTGACCAATATTCCCATGCAACCATCTTTTAATAGAAAAGAAAGATTTCCTCGTAGGCAAGGGGAAAATAAATGAAAATATTATTTGCTTGGGCAGATCATCTGGATCAGGGAAATCAGTTGGGATTGTTTATTCAGCAGAAGCAGCAGGGGAACCGATGACAAAAAATTACTTATAACCCAGGAGACATATCACACCCTGTTTGGCAAAACACTTTTCATACACCCGGGACCTCTGCTTATATTTTTTGTGGTTGTGATACTGAAATAAATGTGTTTTCCTTTATAATAGCCAACTCTGTTGTTATCACCTAGGGAAACTTCTGCGTGTATCAGGGTTGCTGGATGGGTATCTTTGCTCCTGAATTCTTCTGTGATTGAAACTAAGTAATCATGTATGATATATCTCTGAATAATAGATGCCAAGTATCTAATTGATCAGTGCATCCTGTAGCAGTGAGACTGCCTTTCACCAGCCATGGGGTACTTATGACAAGTACTGCTGGAATTTTCCCTTTCCTTTAAAATCTTTTCAGCACTCCTCATCACAACAAGCTCTTGTGGCTGGTTAGCTTAGCAGTGCATTGACATTTTTCTCCAGAACAAGCTTGGAGGAAAAGTGTAATATATGGTTAAATGAAATCATTTCCAGCAGCACCTCTAGAAATGATCACTGAGCATGCAGGGAATTTCCATGCACGAGCTGTGATCAGCCCCAGATGAGGTCTACAGAAGGCCCTCTACAGTCTTCTGTGATAGCTACTGTAAATATAACCACATAAAACCAGCAGTCCATATTATTAGGCAGACACTGATGTGATCTTACTGCTATCTACATCCCCATCATTTTGCAAATGAGAGGATAGTTCTATATAATCTATCTTCAGTTTTACCATGACATCCTTCAACATCATTGTATCTGAGCAGAAATGAATAATTTCATTCTCTGTGGTAGTTAAGCCCCTTCCAGGGTTGTACTAGGGTGACATTAAAAAAAGAGTTTTAAACAAAATCATGCCACATATATAGTGTTTGGGCAGGAAGGAGACAGGTGCAGAACAGTGAACAAGTGGGTATAGAGGCAGACTGTCTCTAGCTGACATTTGCCTATGACACCGAGATTCAAATTCATCTGGAAAGTTTTGTGACTTCTTTAAAGGGAGTTTTATAGGATCTGGTTTTGCATTTCATCTTGTGTTGGGTCATTAAGCCACTGAATATCTCTTGTTGGCCTCCAGGAGCTACAGGCTGGAACCTGGGTGCAGTGCTTTGTGGTTCAATAATAGAAGATAATTTTTTAATACTTTTAAAGTATATTTCTACAAAACAAGTGAGTGCATACATTTTTAAGTGATACAGGGCTTTTCACTTGAGCACGAAGTTGGAATTGGAGCATCACTGGCTCTTTTGAAATTGGTGGGATATCCAGACAGGTAAAGGGAGATGTGTCCAGTCCAGTAACTAGAAAATACAGTGAGGCAGCAGGGCTGCCCCTCTTCACTGCTGTTTCAGGGACACCACGCAGGTCGAGTAGCAGAGGAACGAGGTTGGAGAAGCAAGAGGAATGGAGGCAAAAACCTGGAGATGTCACCCAGCAGAGACCAGTAATCCCCTGGGATGGATAAAGAAATCCAAAGGATGTAAGACCAGTATCACAGTGCAGTAATACAGTTATTTAATGTTTCTGCTATTATCTAGTATGGCAAAGATTTGGAATTGCAAGAACTTCTGGCAACAATATCTGCATACAGCAGATCATGTTATCCTGTGATTGTAGAACTATCTTAGCAAGAGGCATGTATGTCATTCATGGATAGCTGAAGAGCTAGTCTGTGAATTGAGAAATTATTCTGTTATCTTCAATGAAAAACATATAGTTATCAGGAGCAACAAAAAATGCATAATATGAGTTGCATACAGGAAACTAATTGGTAATGAATTTTGTAATCCCTGGCTGAATTAGGCTGTCTCCATACAGGCATAGAAAAGTATAACTTTTCCCTGAATTAATATTTTCACCAGTTCATCTGTTTTTATGCATAATATTTCTTTAACAAGGGATTGTTTGCCATAGTTTCATACTTATACAGGGAAAAAATTGCCTGCGCATGAAGTACTGTCCTCGTTGATTTAATTGTTAAAGAAGTCCCAAGGATGTTGTCCATCCATGACCTTTCTGAAGCACTGCTCTAAGTTACATGGCTGGTGATAGTTTGTATTGTAACTTTTTGTTGCCGGGTCTTAATTTTGTTAGGTTATTTTGGTTTGACTTGGCTTTGTAAAAAACATGACAAATGAATTGTATCTACTTGAAGGTGCTATCTCACAGCCAGGATGCAATTTTATGTTAACTTCATTATTGCAGAATTCAGTCTGAAAGCCGAAGCATACTGACCTACAGCATATAAAACTTTAATAGAATATTTAATTCATGTATTTGAGATAAACTGTGAGATAAACCTCAAATGAATATTATGATTAATTTGGGTGAGTGCATATGTTTGTGCTTGCAACCACATCTGCTTTCTTCTGGAGGGAATCAAAAGCTTCCATCTGTTTATTGTAATAGTTTCTAGTCTGTGTGTATGGATTCTCTTTTATATTGAACGTCAGGGCCTGTTTTTGTAAGCCAAGTGGTTCAGAGAATGAGATCTGAAGACTCCTGGAATTCCAGGAGCTATACTAAGCAGTATATATACATACTGTCATTTCAGAACTAATTTGGATACCTTGAAAACCATGTCTTAATTTGAACAATAGAGAAAAAGGAGATTTCAGAAGAGAATGCTGTAATCTGTAAAAAAATACTGGTTGGCATAGCAAATACTGCCTGTTGTGTGACAGGAGAGATGCTGCATAGCCTGCTCCTCCCTTTCCCCTTGACAGCTGCCTCCAGAGTGCCTTGTCAGTTCCTGAATATATATGGGTAGAGTTTTTCAAGTAATAATATCCTATTTCCACTTCTCCTATGTAAATTACAGTGTACAAGTTGGTACAAGTTCATTAAATTTGTGAATTGTATCAACAGAAAGTTCATTAAAAAAGCAAAGCACCTGGATCACTGAGTTACAGCTTGTTACAAAGTGTAACTTTTGAAAAGTCCTAGATAAATCATGCACCATCTTTGTCGGCTGGCAAAGATTCAACTAGCGTTTCATTAGCGATCCCGTCTTCAAACTAACACAGCAAGTTTGTAAGGTGGCCACTTCTTATGTATGAACCCATAAAGAGGCCCTTGTCCTCTGCTGTTTGAGTTCAACAGACCTATTTTGCTCTGCCGTATGTTACCAATGCTCTGACTTCCTTGACTGCTAAAGCTGAATCGATGCCTCCCAGCATACTATCAAGAGATACTGTGGTAGGTGAGATGATGTCTTTAAAAACAGACAGTTGAAAGTGCCTGAACACTCATGCTCACGTTAGAGATCCTGTTACACTTGTTTCCATACAGCCCTCCAGAACTACCGTATCTGTCCTTTGAACTGCATACCTGTTAAGAATTCAGTCATCAGTCCTCAAAAGACTTTATTATTAATGTAAAAATCCTGCTCTGGTTAGAGCCAAGTTCTTTGGTAGGATTATCGCTCTCTGTCTGACCTCACTAATAGAAAATATTAGTGGAGCTCCATCAAATTTCACCACAGATAAGCAGTGGGTTGTGATGTGCTGAATGGTATGGATCCAAGTGCCACATGATCTAGAGTGAAAATGTCTGAAGAAACTGTCAGAAATTAGGGTCTTGGCAGAAATAGCTCTTAGTGAAAGTGAAGCATAAATGTATTAAGTTGGGCAAGAGAATTCCCTAAGGTGTTCTACTGAAGGTCTCATGGGTTAAAAGCCCATTTACAAAGCAGGGTCATGTGTGCAGTCTTGCATTTATTTTTTTCTGCCCAGGGCAATATTAGTTTGTAAGTTACCCATGCTGTTTGAGCCACAGCATTTTTGCTTTCAGAAATCTGATTATCACTCCTTAACGAGCACAGAAGGAAAATAAACTCCTGCAAGTTCAGATTCTCCTACCCACTGTATGAATCTCTTATACAATTTATTCAGTTACTACCCTGCAGAAACTCTTTGCCATTGTAAAAGCTTGGGTGGAAGCTCTGAGGTTTCATGAATTACAGCTGTGACTGTTGCCACTGCATACCAAATTGGAAATTAAATTGGTTTTGATTACAGTACATGCAAAAATTCTCATGGTGATCAGGTTTATTCTTATTAAAATCATCAAAGTAGTTTGTAAAGAATCATTTAAGCTTTCACTTGTAGAGCACACGTTTATTTGATAGCTTAAGCCTGTAGTTCTACAAAGTGGTCAATCTGGTTTGTGGCGCTTTGTAGCAGATCAAAAGCTCTGATGACATGTGGAACAAAGCACTAAACTAGTGCAAACTCTCTGTTTGGTTTAAGTCTGTTAAAAAAAAAAAAAAGTTGTGTAATAACTTTGTGTCAGCAGATTTTATGACCTATCAGGTATTGTTTATCTTTACAGAGCTGGCAGAAAGCTAGCATAAACCACAAAGGCTGCATAAACACCATAGTGTACACTCTGGCTAGTTTGATAAAAAATGTGATCATATTGTCCTGCCTAATTCAATCAAATTTATACTGCCAGATTACCTAGTACTTTGTATATCTGACATAAAAGTCGAACCACAGCCTCCATGACTGGATAATATTGTCTGAATAAAGATGTTGCCGGGAGCCATGATTAAGGGCCATTCAAGGGCAAGTTTCATAAGCAATATCTGATTTGGGAGGCTCTGGAACATGCATTTTGAGACGTCTGCAGGCTGAGTTGCAGAAGTGCAGAACACCTGCTCCCATTTGCTCCTGCTGTAACTGTGAGTCTTCAGTGCATCTGAAATTTAGTTTGCCATTTTTCAAGTTGTACACCCCAAAATCAAAAGCCTCAAATATTAGTGGACTACTCTAGAAGAATTAGGCCTTAATCTCTCTGCTTTGATCTCCCTGTCTGTTAAACTAGTAATATAAATACTGTGGACAAGTTAACAGTTGTAACTGCAGTTACTGCCATTTCCCCTGCATATAATACAGGATTTGTCTCTTCCACCTGGTGACCTGTTTTCATGAAACTTCTCTGACAGCCATAATTACACAGTGTTGTGATCTGTTTCTCTACACCAAGTATAGAAGAAGGGCACTGAGCAAGGAAGAAGACAGAGATCTTTATATTGAAGAGGAGCCATTAAGGTCTTGACTGGACTCATTAAAGTGAGCTGATGAGCAGGTGCAGCAGTGATTCATGCTCTGGCATAAGAGAAAATCGGGTCATGTAAGCCCTAAGAACATTGGATTCCTTTTAAAGCACTTTCGTGTCATAAATATTGGCAGCTGCCTTTATTGGTACTCACAAAGAATTCTGCTCATCTTGCTATACAGAAAATCTTTGCAGCCTGCTGTATTTATTGGAGGACTCTGATGCATATTCTTCCATACACCGCTTCTTGCTCTCTCACCCTCCTTCCTTTTCATCATTGCAATTGCATGGCAGACATGAAAGATGTATCTTCAGGTAAAAGATGAATTTGATAGTAGGAGAATGTGAATGAAATACACAGAGAAATTAAGAAAACATTGTCTAACACAGTTAATTGAAAATCGTTCCTAAAACCATCCCCAAAGCAGAAATGTTTTTCCTTTTATCTACAGATTATTTTTAAAAGACGCAGAAATAAATGTAGCACGTTCATGTTTATATCTGTGAGGCAAGGAGATTTCATTGGAAGTAATACGAGTTGGTTTCTAAATTGGTCTTTCTTTTTATCTTCATTTGTCTCCAAGCCTCTGATATGACAGAATCACAGCAGCAGGAGACGGAAAGATTTTGGAATAGTTTTCTTAATGATTAGGCCAAGAGCTTATGCAAAGAGCCTCCACATTCTTCCAGTGGAAATATGTATGTAGTTTTTACATAATAGACAGCTCAAGACCCTTATTGAAATGTGATACTCAAATTCAGGAGATGAGGGAACAGAAAGAAAAAAAACAACCTTCAAATGGTGAGCCTGATTGCTGGAAACACCTGATCAGTTAAAGAAAGGCTCCACTACCCAGCACAGCAGTGTCTATAATCTGGCGTCACAAGGAAACAAGACTTATGTATTGTTTCCTAGTCACATCCCCATTCCTAATCTTCTCCAGTACCTTTTGAATCCACTGATCAAATCATGCATATATGATACAGGAGCTGAAACCTCAGGGATGTGAAGTTTCTACAATTTTCATGAAAACAGGTAGCCAGGTGGAAGAGACAAATCCTGTTAATACTCCCACAGAGAGGTGCTTTATAGGACTCAGCCAGTATGACCCACCATAGGTCAGTGAGCTGTAATGAATAGCCAAGCCTTAGGAGAGCCTCACTCATTTTTCACCTTATTTAGGCATCAGAGTGTATAAACATGAGGCAACTCCAGAGGAAGCCAAGCTGATCAGTGGTTTTGTTATAGTGAGAGAAGAACCATACATTTTTCACACATACACATGACCATAGTCTTGCATCCCTAATGGCTTGCACGAAGAAGCAAAACAAAAAAAGAATAAGATCCCCATTAGAAGGGGGATAACGTATGTGGCCCTTGTGACCATTTTTAATGAGCAGAACCCAGACAGGCTTTTGCAAGGGGGGTCCTCTGAAATTAAATATGTGGTGCAGAAAAATCCCAAGTGTGCAGGTTACACTGCAAGTTGTCTGTGTCATATATTCTGCTAAGTGCAGAATTGAATCCCAATTTCTCCGAACCCCAAAATACATTTGTGGAATAATTGCTGGAGGTGACTTATTGATATGTCCACCTCCTAAGAGAAGGTAAACCTCCAGGGTGGAATGCGGTGGATATGCAAGGAATCTGTTCCGTAATAATTCCCTAAGCAACACAACCTGCAACCTTAGATGTTAGCAACACCAGGGGAGCTTGGTATGCTGACTCTAAGAGAAACAACACGGAGGGTGGAGTGGGGTGGAAACACCGCGGCCAGGCTCTGTGATATCACTGCAGGGATGGGAACTGGATGGTACTATGGAACTGATGAACTGCAGAGTTGTTACCCTCAGCCAGCCCTGAACCAGCACTTTTCCATTTTCTGTCAAAATCATGTCCTCTGGGTGAACTTTGCTCATTATAATCTCATTATAATCCCAAAACACACCTCCATCCCAAATGCTACCCACCTTCAAGATGCAACCACCCCTCTCTGAGCATGTGCTCTGAATTTCTGTAGCTTATACTTTTAAAAGTAAAGCAAGGAGATTTTATACCAATCATAATAAAGGTATGTATGACTAGAGTCACTCAAGCTCCACCTAAAAATAAGAAAATAGTATAAAATGGCTTAAGAGAGGAGGAATGTTAGGAACTTGATACCATTGTAGACAAGTTGGGAGGACATCGCTGACTTCTGGGATCAGTTGACGGGCTGAACCTCTCTTCCCCTCCATAGGGATGCCTATTGGGTGAGATTCGAACACTTGGTTATACTGAGTGCTTCCCCGGGAAACTTAGAAATCTCTGTAAGAGTTATTCCGTATAACACGTCTGTAGTGGGCTTTATTATTCATATTCTTGGTACTTGCATGTGCTTTGCACAGTCTATTTATCACCAGCAATCCAAAAGAATCTGCACTTCCGTTGCTTTAATAAACTGTATTGTTTATTAACCTAGCCGTGAGAGTTCTCACTGAACACGACCAAACTTCTTAAGTCTGGCCATTTTAGTTCATTGAACATGACTAGACTGAAAGTACGTTGTGCTATTTGTGCATCCATAATTGAGGTAGTTCAATATATTGAACACAACCAGACTTAGAGCGTTGAATTGGGCATCACTCAGAATCTAAGCCTAGCTGCCCCCAGCCCCTCTGATATCTGAGGACAAGCTAGAACACAAGGGGCTATATTTTCTGTCAAACTTCTTTACCATTTAATGCAACAACATTTGAATCAGTTACGCTTTTGACTAAAGAGCCCAGAGAAATTAAGAAATTCAGCTGCAATTCATGAAAGTAATAAAGGGACATACATCTCTTTTCCTGTCTGCTTTATGCCAGACTTTTTCTGGCATTTCTACGTTATTCAAAATCATGATGCTATCTGAGTGTCCTAGCAAGCAATTCTATTCCCTTATGGAGATTTAGTAAGAAAATATCCTGTGCAGCTGTTCTAGAGCTTGATTTGTTCTTAGAAGTAATTTTACTGGTACAAAGTGTATGTTTGTCAGTACAACTGCATCTATACTAGAAGCACTTTGTCAGTTCAAAGTAGCAGTATGCCTGTATTTGTAAAATGTTGCTGGAACTGACATTGCCTGAGCACTTATAGGCCAGGACCTAGTCTTGGATGCAGAACCAACTTTTTCAGGCTCTGACAGAGTAAACATGAATAAAGTGTAAAGATGGACGGGATTCTGAATGTCAGCATCCAAAGTGCCCACCAAACTCATTGTCACCTTATTCTTCCCAAATTTTGCCAGGCAAATTAAAAAAAAGACTAGCAAACATACCATATTTTCATTTATGTATGCACAAGCCTCATACTGAGGCACGTCATTCATTCATTTGTAAAAGCAATAGTCTTGATGCTTTGAACAAGAAGGGACTGAAATAATCAGCAGTTGAAACAGGAGATAACCACAAACACCAGTGAGCTTGCATTTGGCCCTTGTCATAAACCAGTATCAGGGAACAAGTATTAGTCTCTAGCATGACAGACCTCTCCTGGGCCCCCATCAATCTATTCCTGTTTCTGATAAACAGGAGATAGCAGTCCCATTATATGAGAACTACACAGTAAAATAGTGACTGTTAAGTGCTTAAGAGAAAAAAAAGTTATTCCGGCAAAATCCATGCACAGAGCAACATGAAAGCATACATGCAGGCATCAAGTATACAGGCAAGCAGGCCACTATATGCAGCTCCATGCCATATTTCCTAGGAAAGGAGCAACATTTCTAGTTTCATTCTGCATCTACACCCAGGACTGCCAGGCTGCTATCCTCCTCTATTTCTGCCTAAGCAGTGACTGTCTGATTTCTCAGCAATGAGGATGAGTTTTGGAAGTCAGCAATGGGGCTACTATGCTAGCCATCATGCATCAAAGGGAAGGAAGCAAGCTGGCAGCGCTTTGTACAAGTTGAAACCTCCCACAGTGCTCCTGCTCAAGAGAGCTTATTTAATTTAAAAAACAAACAGAAAGTATACTGGCAAGAGTGCTCATTTACAGATACGAATTGCATCTCTCAGAGGCCCTACAGGAAAGGGGGAGCACATAAGGATCTGTTTTTTTCCTAGGCAGGCATAGATTTACTGGAATCAAGAGACTGCAGCCTTCTCCCCTCCTCCACATTTGTGAGGTTTGGTGCAGAAGCACATTTACTCTCACGTCAGATGCTATGGTAGTGGCTGTGCAGACACACGCATCCAGTCAGGACTATGTCCATTCCTCCATGCCCCAACTTGTTGTGTTAAAAACATCCGGTCTCATTTTGCCCTGTGAACCTCCTTCACCCTCATACATCTGTGTCAAGACACTGGGATTCCAGCAGGCACTCCCCAGTATGTGGGCCTTTGTTTAGGCACTGTACTTTCTACTGTATTAAGATCTAATACAACATAAAGTGGTGGTGTAAAGACAATGAAAACAGTTTCAAAGCAATAGAAATATATACCATTTTCTACAACAATTTTGTACTTACATTGTAACTACCTTCACTTTCTTGTAGGAAGGACCTAAGGAAATTGTATAACTTCCATACGAGGAATGCTTCTCCTTGCTTTGAGATCCCACAGAAATCTGTAGGTTTGATGGGCTTTTGCATTCTGATAATTTTTGATCCATTTGCCAGAATACCTGGTACTGAAGAATAGCAAATCAGTGTAGCTCTGCTTGAAGGATAGAGAGGGTTCTTGTTTCAGCTCAGAGTTGAATTGACTTGATTGGAATGAATTGTTGCAGATCTTTGTGAAATCCTTGGCGTAAACATGAAAAAAACATAGAGCTTCCATAACAGTCAACTCTGTGTTTACATTTATAAAACTGCAGCTATGCTGAATAAAAGCAAATCTGTCACTTAGTGCAAGATAAGTATCGGTCATTATTCTTAGCCAAAGAAATTCATTATACTGTTAATACCAGTAGTGGGCTCAAAGTTATGGAGCCAGGGTTGCTGGAATCTCTTCACAGTTCTGCCAATACACTGTGTAGCCTTGGAAGAGGTAAAGAGTGAAAGACCTTAAACAAGGTCTCTGTACTTTAGTTTTCCTCAAGGGAAAACTGGAGATACATACCTGTTCAGAAAGGGGGGTTGCTTTTTATTCAGTACTTTAAAAATCATGGCTTCATAGCATGAGAAATAAAAGCTCTTTAAGTTGCTTTGTTTTTAATTCCTAATAGCACAGAGTGGATTGATCAGCGCTGTATATTGATTCAGTGCAAAAAAAAAAAAAGGAGTAAAACAGGAATATTGTGGAGACATGGTTATATGCAACATAGAAACCTGCCATGCTTTAAACTAGTCTGGTTAAATCTGTCAAAAAAGTCTGGACAAAAATACATTTTGGTTTATCTCAGATCAATTAGGGACAGATAGAAGCTAAAGAAAATTAAAACCACTGTTCAAACCAAAGCAATGCCACGTACGGACAAGCCTGTAAGAAACCACATGGACACCATTCTGCAAGCCTTGTAACAAGCTTTTGAGAACTAAAACTGTCATCTTCACCTTTTCAATTCTTAGCTCTTATGTTCTTTCTTCCTAAATCCAGAAAGAATACACCAAGAACAATTCACATCACCTGTGTCATTACTGAGGATTAAGGAGCAAAGAGTGTAAACCATTTCTTAATTAGAAGTTGAAGGGAATGGGATGGGGGCATCATTAGGCAAACAAAGCAAAGCACCTAATACAATAGGTGGTAAGTAGACTATTAGGCTGTGCCAAGTACTTCTTCTTTAGCTTGAACCAGGAAAAGCAGTTTAGGGGAGAAAAAAGGGATTTAGCATGAACATATCCCATCTATCTAAAGATGTGCTAAACTCAGTAGCAAGGCCCCTCAAATTAGTAAAGGGATCGAATTTACATAAAAAATACTGTGCTCTTTCCTTAGTCCCCACATGAGTTGATCTGTTTTTAATGCAGATGCTAATTGAGACAGACCAAGGTAATCCGAGTTTACAATGGTGCTTGATGGAAGATGTTAAACAAATGGTTCTTTGAAAAATGTCTCTCCAGCCCATGGAGTGTAACAAATTGGTTAGTTCTTGTTTTCTCTTGCAGTTTTGAAAAGAAATATTGAACCCTTGAAATATTTGACCTGGCTTTGTTGCCGCAAACATTAGTTTTAACTATATAGAAAATACTATGATAGGGATCCAGAAAATCCTGTTGTTCCCATGCTAGTTTTGGCGGTGAGCGTCTGCTCAGTTAAGCCCCTTTGCCTTTTTTTATATTTTTTGTCTCAGTTTTTCAGTTGTGGAATGCACAGAGGAAGGTGGGGGAGAGGAAGGTATGTTCACTCCAAACAGTCTGCTAATCCTTGCCAGAGAGCAATTAAGGCAGCAGTCACAAAACCATTTAGCTTTTCTGTTTTTCACTTCTGATCAATTTTTTTCCTTTTAATTCTTTAGGGTTACACATGAACCTCTTGACCCTTTTCTGTTTTATGGTATCAGGAAGGCTATTTCTCTGGTTTCTTATTTAATTTAAAACCTTATCCTGAAGCTGCCTCCTGGAGAGCTTTCCATTTCTGTTGAAGTTGACGGGAGGTCTATATACACTACAGATTGAGGCTTAAGCGTACTGACTGTCAGGTCACATATTCCTTTACCTTTCTAGTTCAGAAAATCTACAGTAGAGAATAATCATGTTTTAGTAAAGGAGAGACTAGCTGATAAAACGACCTATTCTCCATTGCTAATGCCCGAGTCTACTTAAGCATAAAATATATCTTCCTAACAGCATAAATGTGACCCAGGTTGCTCTGTATTTCCCAGAACAAAGAGCATCAGGAAGGACTTTGTTCATTTGTCTCTGAACTGACATGAGTTTTTGTCATGATGTACTATAAAATTGGACATTTAACCACATAAAGTACTCCATTCAGCTACAGATTGTCGTAAGGCAACTGCAAACAACGGTTACTTTTTTATAAAAAGGAAGCCATTTTCTAAGTGCTTTCAGCAATGCAAGTTTAAAACCTAACTTTAAAAACTGTAATTCTAGCTGTGGTACTGTGTATTGGCATAGTTATCAATAAATCCCACTGACCTTTCACTGAATGTAACAAGGACAATGCTTTTTAAGTTCAAGCTAGTATATTTCTGGAAGCCTTAACTTACTATTTTTCAGTACTAAAACAAGTGTACAACATGAGTCTTGGTATTTTGGGGAAGCTTTTATTTTTAGGGTATCCTGTTTTCATGCTTATATTCTTACTCCAATTTTAAGAGGAACTGGCCAAGCAAACATAAGCCACAGCCCTGGGTCAGCTAAATTCCGTGAAATTTCTGATTCACACCCATGAAAGAGTCAGGAAGTTCTCAAAATATATCACCTTGCCCCTACAAACTAGGGCACTCACATATATGTGTGCTTAGTATAAGCATTACTGTGAGACATACTGCTCACCAGAATTAAGGTGCAACATTCTGACCTAAAATATACATAAAGTAGTGTAAGGTCATACATTTGTTTACAAAGTATATTAGCCCTATTGACTTAAAGGAGAAGTCTCCACGCATCTTTATCGTACCAGTTTTCTGTTTGATAGGCAGTACTAACACAGAAAGGGCTTTAGCATTTACTTCTTATACACATAGGATTTTTAAGCCTTGGCCCCTGCTCTTACTGGTAACACCTGTGGAGTCCTTTTAACATGCCTTCACAGTATAATCACTCAGGTTTCTGTGCTGTGAGGAGGTGTTAAAACACTCCAGCAGCGAGTAGTATATTTTGACAACTTCTTCCTATCAGTGTCCTGCTGTGAAGGGGATGGCTGCAGTCAGACTGCATGCATCTTAACAAGGAGTCAAAGTAGGCAAGCTCTTCCAGCATATTCTCAGAAAACTGATTGGAGTCTTATTTTGTTCTTACCTTACCCTGTAATTCTTCGCCCATTTGAAGTGTCCAGTTATGTAAAGAAAGAAAAGACCACTAAGCCACCAGAAAACAGGAAGCACCACATATGTTTTATTACCTTCCCTGAAGATCTGTGCGAAATGTACATTTTACTGAAATTAGGGCTAGAAGTTGCTCCTTTAGCAGCACTTAACTGATAGTTCATCAGGGGCAGGCAAGTCACAGGCAGTGTTTTACCATCATGCATCAATTTACTGGTAAAAGTGTGTAGATTAAATACAACCTTCCTGTGCTTGCTGAGAAGTGACACAGCTACAGAAACTAAAAAGCAGTCCTCTGACATGTCCCCTAGAGCATGGTATAGCAGCTTGAAAGGACCAGGGAAGGGTGAAACTGATTTCTACAGTTTCAGTCATTCCTTGAACAGGTATACAGGCCTCAGAATCTTGCCTTTTCAATAGCATTAAAATAATACCAGTTAAAAAAACCAAGAACCTAAAAGAAGTTCTAAAATGTCTTCTTCAGAGCTGTAAAAAGCCAAAATTGATGTACTTCCTAATAGCATCAGACATTTGAAAGTCTGCGTTTCAGTCCCAAAGAACTTTCTATAATAGTGAAGTAGCATCCAGTTCAGGCTGTACGCTGATGTGCCATCTTCTCAGACATGAACTCCTGAGTACATCATTTGGTCACCCCGTGTTACCCCAAGAGGGGATGCATTAGCACTATGTCCGTAAATTGTTCTTTTAAGGAAAGATGCTGGAGCCATTATTGCGGTACGATCAGTTGGTATTCTGTGGTTAGCGTGTGAAGGGTGCAAGAGTTGCCCACTGGCAGGTGGCAGACTTAAGAACCGAGCATCTTCAGCCAACCCAATAATAGGAAGGGATGGAGCTAGAGTCATGCAGATGTTGGTGGTCTGAAGACCACCATTCAGTGAGCTTCTGGTGGCAGAACTGGAACTGGAGAGGGGAGAAGGAAGATCAGGTTCTAGCAGCCAAGTCTGGCCAGGTGCAAGTCCTCTTTGTTGCCCCTCATCCTGGGATTTTAGGCATTTGCAGCAGCAAATTCCAACACAGGCACCGCCAACAACAAATGCCACAAATACAGACCCAACAAGAAGGAACGGCAGGTACACGGGCACTGAAAATGTAAGAGTGACATTAGCCAACCATTCGTTCATGGGGTATTCTAGGTTATATTCTGTTCTTCATTCCTTAAGACATGCATGCACGAGGGAGCAGCCTGGAGTAGTGTTACTCTCAACTCTTCTCTTGCTGCAGCAAGATTAGAAACTGACAATTGCTACGGCAGGCTCCTTTAAAAAAGTACAGAGGGTCAGACCAGTCAGTCCTGTAGCATCTGCCATTAATATCCGTGCAGGGGCTGTTCCAGTACTCAAATGTCACAGGTACTGTTCACTTGTGCATGACGAAGTAGAAATTCAGACTTGTAACTGAGTTTTACAGTTAGTACCTAAACTGCTGTTGGGTTGCCTATGGAATCTGGGTTTGAGGGCTACAAGCATTTTTACAAGGCAGAACTTAAGTTAAGTGTGTTACTTTGAGGCATCCACATGCATTAACAGAACAGGTTAGCAACACACATGTTCCACCAGGGACATAAACATCAGAGGTGTTGCCAGGTTACTCTGTTAGTAGCTTAGAGGCTTTTCTAAGAGTAGGACTGACAGAAAAGTCTTTTGAGTGAAGCCCCAAGTTATTCTCTCTTCCCAGTGAAGGCTACTGACTGGCTTTGGCCCATGCAGCCACCCAAATAAGCACTGTGCCAAGGCTCCACGCCTTTCTGCCGCAATGGTTACAGCTTGGAGCTCTGAAGGGCAGAGAAACAGAGGAAGGATCTGGCTGATGCCACCAAGGGAAGGTTGGTCCAGGGGATGCAAAAAGAAGAAAGCACATCTGATATGCCGCCCCTCCATCTGCTAGAGGCACGGGAAGCTTACCTGGCACCGGAGGCCTGGGACTGGGCTGCTGGTGGTCACCAGGGCACCGGCCCTGGTCCAGACGGGCCTCTCTGGACGCGCAGCAGTAGCGCAAGCTGCAGGTCCCACAGCACAGAGTGGCGTCCAGGCCATCGTAACGCTCGGGGCACTGGAAGCCACGGTGCCAGCGCTGCATGCTGCCGGCCCAGCCGTGGCAGTACTCCCCGGCCTGCCCAGGGCTGCATCGCAGGGCCAGCAGCAGCGCTAGGGCACGGAGAACCCCCCTTGCCATGGTGGGTCACGCAGGGTGTCTCACCTCTAGCCACTTGGCCCACACCGCCCTTTTTTTCTCTCCCCCCTTCTTTTTTTAAAGGCAAGGCACACAGCACCCCAGACAGTCGCAGAGCGCAGCGCTCCCAGACCACCAGCTGCCCACCGAGGCACTGCCTAAGCTCCTATTTCAGGAGGTTTTATTTCTTGGCCTGTGACCTGCCTCTAATCCCCTCTCTTTACTGCAACAAAGAAGGACCCACTAATTGAAAACCATTTGCAGCTACTCCAGCTCCACCTTCCTCATTTCTCTCCTTCATTCCTGCAGGGAGCAGCCCCTGGTTCCTGCTGGAGATGGCACATCTCGCACTCGTGGTTAGGCATTTCGACTAGCAGGGCACAGTTAGCAAGGCAAGGCTAAGGAGTGCTGGATACAGAGAGCTCAGGGCTACCCCGGTGCCAAAGCTTCATTCCTTCAGGAGCCAGTCAGGAGCTGAAGTGTCAGAGGTGGGATGCTGGGGACAAGGCATGATGACAAGTGAGAAATAACATTGCCGGAGCAGAAGGAAAATACAGGGATAACCAGCTTCTAGTGGGCTCTAAAGTGTAATTGGTACTAACTGGTATCAAGGTAATTTTTACCTTGTTTAACATGGATAATCACATAAATACAAAGAAGATTTTTATCTGAAAATGTAGGGAAAACTAATTTTGGAAGCTCTAAGTTGGTCTAATTTCTGTCTCCGTGGTTGAAAACCTAGAGGCTGAAAATTCTAAAGGGTCTTTTCCACTTCTGCTTTCCCTACACTCAGTGCAATCCATGAATTAAAAAGTGTGTTTCAGGGACAAAATGCTTATTTTAAGATCTCTAGAAGTTTCATCTACACAGGAAAATCCTGAAGTGTTACAAAGACCCCATAGCAGCACAGAAATGGTAGTGACCTCTTCATCTTTGAACTAAAAATAAAACCAGACTATTTGTGGTCTTTCTTAGTCCCCTTACAAGTCCAACTGCTTGCTATATTAACAGGATCCATGTCTGAAGCATGGTTAGCCTGTGCTTAAGTGCAGTGAGGAAGAAAATTGTTGCTAATTGAGCACTTTGAAAAGCAGGGAGTTAGGGCAACGTCTTTTGGACCAATATTCTGGTAATGTGTAGCACTATTTGCAGCTTGCTTGAAGACTCCAAAATGTATTCTTGAATGTACACAAAAGCTGGTTCCCACACAATTTTTTAGGGGTGTTGCCACTGATTGTAGAGGGAGGCTGTCCATTGATGCAAAGTTTTAGAAACATTTGCACAAAATTATCTCCCTTCTGATGATTTTTTGTTTTAATATTAGATAATGGCTTGCACATTTATGCTTTATTAACTATTTCATAGGTTCAGTTGGGTCATATTTCAATCTGCCAAAGACATCAGTGCTCATCACCTTTGCTAGTCAGTCACCTTGTTGTGCATTATTTTTTTATTGGCTTTTTGGTAAACATGGTTAAAGAGATCCTTGGATTCAGAAATGTTAAATGAAATCTCTGTTTAAAACTAGAGACTTTTCCAAATGCTGCTCAGCGCATTGAGATACGCATTTTGCCCTGCTGCATTTCAGCTCTGCAAGTGTAAGGTTGGCTGACTGCGTAGGACCTAATCCTATAAATCCAGAAAATATTGAGCAGCCCCAACACCCTTTAAAAGGCAGCCAGAGGTGAGTGATGTGCTATCTTGGATTGGACTCTCAAAGCACTGAAGTGATACCTTAAGCTCAGAGCTATATTTGCCTTAAGGCAAATTCTAGTTTGTTCACACATTCGACCTCAGCACTATTAGGCCAGACTAAATACTAACTTTTATTATTTGTTGTTATGGGAAAAAGCAGCCTCAGACAGGCTTTAAGCATGTGCTTAGCACTTTGCAGAGTTCATCCTAATAAAATGTAGCTCAGTAAAGATAACAGGATGCAATTATTTCCTCCCATCTTCCACGTTAGAAGAGTATAAAGACACCTGCTAAGTCAGGTATTCAAATGCTATGAAATTCCTGAAGTTGTTCATTGCATTAACACTTTGAATGGTGGCTGTGCTTGCATGATTTCCTTTCTCTGCATATACACTATCTTTAACAACATGGTCATGTATTATTTTTTCCTGCATAGAATTACACTACCTCACTTAGCAGGATTAAACTCTCGGAAACTAAATGCAGAGTTCCGGTTCAGGATCCGCATGTGTGTTTGTGTGTGTTCCAGGGGGCATTTGTTTCCTGATTCAAAATCTTTCATCTTCATTTTGTCATAGACTGTTCTGTGCTGTGATGTCCACTTAACCACCGCAGAAGCAGATGAATGTAACTGTGTATAAAAATTGTATATGCTTACGTAACTTGTGACCCACTTTGAATTTTGACAAGATAAAAAGGGCTACATGGATATATTGGGATGCTGGTTGTGAACTACAAGGGTAAATCATGAATAAGTTTCTATTCTAATTCCTTAGATACAGTCACGCTCAGCTTTCTTAGTCTTTCACTTGCCAGGGTGAAATTTTTCATAGTTGTTCTTTGCCAGCTTTGGGGAGGTTTTAAACAAAAGCAATCCAGCCTGTTTTGCATGAGAGGACAGTGATGATGGTTTCCCATTATTAACAACAGCAAACAGTCTTGTTACCTTTTCTGAGCATCCCTGCAGCCAAAACAGCTTGAGCTTTGAATTTACAAGTTACCATGGAAATAGCCCTTAGAGAGAAGTCTTTTTCTCCATGTGAGGGTTGTTTCTCTTACTTAGGGAAATGTACATTCCCCGTAGTGAATGTTATGTAGGCAGCAAGATGATTAAAAATTCCTGTTATTCTAAGCAGAAAGCACAAACTGGAAACTTCCTGATTTGCAGCTGCTTTGCCTTCCCTGCAATACCAGTGTTCTGTATCGGTATTTTACAGTCTTCTGTAGTGTTGAAGGTTGAACTCTGCCACCAGATTTTAGGTATATTCTTGTCATTTCTTAATGCCAAGTGAACATTCAATACAGAACAAGAAACATGGGAAGAACTAATCCCTCTCTGCTAACAGGAGCCTGCAGTCCAATGGTCAGATCCTGTAAGGTGCTGATCAGTTCTCTCCTGATGCCGTGTGTGCTACTTCCCTCTGACATCAGGTCAGTCAGCACTGTGCTGGATGCTGGCACCAGCCAGGACTGGCCCTAAATAAAATACAGGGAAATACAGAAGGCACAATGAGAATGCCCTGCAGTAACTCAGTTCTTTGCATTTCATGAGTGTGGCTCTTGAGTAAATGCTGCCTATGAGAAATTATGCAAATATTCTATGATAGATAGCCAGGCACTTCATATACTTGATTTTTACCATGCTTGATGTGCATCATCAATGCCACCTGCCTCCAGCTGTTAGCTGCAAGGCTGGGGGGGCCCTCTGCAACTAATTATTCTGCTGAATGTTTCAACATGCAAGGGCATGGTGCTGGCCGGAGAGCCTCGGAGAATGAAGGTTTCCGCTTAAATACTGAACATACAGCAACCTCTGTCTCCCTGATCTCCCCACTGCCTTTACACACATTGAAGAGGGAAGGAGCTAGTTGAGCGTGAATGTCGAACTGAAAGAGGCTCAAAGGTGAAGAAAGAAAAAATCAGACCTGTCTGAGCAAGGAAACAAGGAACAAGCCGAGGGGAGAGAGTAGGCAGGGAACCAGACTTGAAAGACTGAATTGTGGTGTGAATGGGGAGCCTGGTAAGGAAGACTGAGTCAAGGCACATAGGAAGAAGGGTACTGCTCTGGAGACCTGGGGAACTGCTTGCAGTGTTGGAAAGAGAAAACTAGCTGGAGCATCATGAAGTTGAGCGTAACCTAGAAAGCAACTGCTACCTGAGATGGCTGCTTTAAAGCTATTTAGGGACTTCTGTACTTCTGCGTGCCTCACCCTGTGCCATCCATGCAGATGTAGTCCCCCAATGGATGAGGAGTTTGGGGGAAGAGGGAGACTGGGACTGACAGGGCAGAAGAATCACAGCAGGAGTCAAGACTCAGGAAAGATTGATGATTGTGATTTAGAGGGAAGAGGCAGGGACCTGCTGCCCAAGGCAGCTGGGATGAAGTGGAGGGGCCCACTGGCTGGAGACAAAGACTTGCTAGGCAAGTTTCTTCACTGGGGGATTTCTGAGCCCAAACCATGAGCCTCATGGGACTGAAAAACAATGCTGTCTCATACCACTGAGCAGTTCTGTTCTCACTAAGGTGTTGAGGCCTGATTCTCTACTCACATGAGTATAATGCAGCTGCAGGTAGCTACTCCTGGCACACAGGCTGGTGGTGCTAGCAAGTGAGAGTCCCATAGAGCAGTCTCCTAATTCTGGCTCTGTATAATGCAGACAGGTAGCTCCCTACAGCAACTGCTTGCTAACTGAAGATTTGTTCTTTAACAAGAGTCCCTTTATTAGTAATTATGGTAATATTACTTTATTATATTATAATTAAGGAAGTGAAGAATGCAGGAAAATAAGACAGTAATTCAGGGTAGACCCAGGAGGCCCATGTGCCAGGGTGATGGGCAAGCACACATCTTTCTCTGCACATCATTACTGGAGGTTGATTAGTGAAGGGGTGTCATCCCTGAGCCAGGGGGCATGCTGTGGATACTTCGCAAAATCCATGCTCTGCCGTTGTCATGAGAAAACTACAGGAGAAGCTAATAATTACTGGAGTGTTTAATATCATGAAGAAGTGAAAGCTGCACTATTAACTGTTTTCTGAAGATACAGATTTAAACCTGGTGTCAGGTTTTCTTTTGTGATGTGGTACCAAGGTGTCCTTATGTTATTGAGAAAACAGCTCTCTGTAATGTAGGCTTGCATGACTTCATCTGTTCTTTAAATACTTTGGCCATGTTTTAGGTGAAAACAGTCTAAAGAATCAACAACATTAGTATCTGTAAAAATGTACCTGCCTCTGCAGAAGAAAACTAGCAGACCTGTAAGCTTATTAGTTTAAAAAGGGACAGAATCTCCGCATGTTTTATATAGAAACAATTACTGCCTATTAGAAGCCTGTTGGTTGGCTTTAGTGCTGTCGGCTCACGTGAGCAGTGTCCTGCTGATGCGTGGCTTTACTTTATCAACATGAGTGCAGAGAAGAATGATGCCAGAGCAGGCACTGTGGAGCATTAGGAATGGAGAGTGCTGGCTGGAGCAGCCAGCTCTCCTCAGGGCTGGAGAGCTCTCCAATTTACTTCTGTTTTTTTCTTCGCCTTTTTAGGCAGGTTAGCGTTTTCCTTTTTAAAGTGAGCTGCAAATTTAACTGAGTTTCAATTTCAGAAATGTTCACAAAGATTCCACAAGCAAAAAAAAGGAAGGAAAAAGAAAGACAACAAACATGTTAGCATTCTGCTTTGAGAGGTGCATGAAAAAGAAGACACGTCTATCTTTGATCTATATGTAGTTACAATAGCTGTTGTGTATACCCAATAGTCACAGTCCCACACGATCCATGTGTAATGACTTGCCTTGTCACAAAAATCTAAATGGAGCCTACATTTTACATTCTCATTTTCTAGATTGCCACTTCTTTAAAAACAAAACCAAGAAATATTAAAACCGGTTGGTACTGTTCATCCTCCTCAGCAAAGAGAATGGGACAGAGGTGGCTCATATCAGTGCATTTAACACCATTAGTCCTTCTTTGGGGCAATATTTTTTGACTGAACCAGCATTTCCAGCAGACTTCAGTAAAAATTCAGGTCTTCAATTTCCCTTCCTTTGACAGCCCCTTCACTCCTGGTGATTTTCCTTCTTCTCCCAACTGCATGTCTGTTTTTTCCTTCCTGAAGAGCCAGCCTCATTTCTGCACTTTCCTACCGCAAGTCTTTTGAGGGTGGAAATTAGGTGTTCTTGTGTTCCCCACTGGGCCCTTCCCTCTGGAATGAGCCCCTTCTTGAAGTCAGCAAAAGGCTGGGCAGTCAATGGCCCTGCTAACCGAAAAAGACACACCACCTATTACAAGTGGTTACTAGAAAAGAGAATGGCAGAACTTACTGAGATGGTGATTTACTGAGGTGTGCTTTTTGAACGGTTGTTCAGCCTGAATGCTCTTGATTGTTCATATACAATAGGCCTGATTTTCAGGAGGGGACGAGCTCTCATAGCTTCCCTGGGAGTCAGCAGGAGCTGCCCGAGCTCTGTGTACAGATCAGGCCCAGGCGGTGCTGAACAATGCTGCCATTGCAGGTGGAACCTAAGAATCAAACACAGTTAAGAGTTGAGCCAAACTTTAATTGCCAACTCAAATCACAATGTATTTGGAGTTCAAACAAGTCTGGATTTTTTTTTTAGTTAGTTGTAAGTTCTTCTTTCTTTTTTGAGACACAGCTGCTTCAGAGTTTAAAGCATTAGAAGCCTGAAATGCTGGAAATCTCACAGGAGAAACTGCTCTTAAAATCTCCAGCCCTGAATTGGATGAGTATCTAACCCCTTGGGCTCTTATTATTTTCTGTTGAATTTTTCTGCAGTAGGCATTTTCTAACTAAGTATAAAGACTGCTGTCAGAGGCTTGGCATTTATATCTGAAGTCAAGTCACTGAGAAGTATCATGACAGCTTGAATCATGCTTCATAAGTTTAACTGAAGGTCTTCGCAGGCATTTGGGTTCATCAGAGCATGGTCAGGAATAAGTGCTGACAGAGTGTCTGTTAGGCTGTGGAATAGGAATTTCATTTGTATTTCTGTGTGTGTATTACCTGTCAGTCAAGGAAACTGTGCAAGGTGCTGTATACAATAATACGGAAACAGTTTCTGCCCCAAGTTGCTAATTGTCTTCATGTGAGGCATTCTGACTGAGGAGACATACACTGAAACAGTGGGACTACGGATCAGCAGTGAGGTCAGCTTACTTGTGAGCTACAACTGTCAATGTATTGCTAGTCAGCACAGCATGCCTTTGAGGAGGAGCTAGCTTTGTGAGTATGTAGTTACAAGGACCTTCTCTCAAACAGGACAATGGAAAGTGCAAAATAACCATAGGCATTTCACTGAAGTTTTAACAAGGTGGAGGCTTTCTATGGGCTAGCAGGGAATTGGAATGAACATTTGCATAGCAATTGAGAGATGGTAGAAAAGGTGAAGACTACTCATGAAGATTGTGGAAACTGGTTGAGGAAAAGGCTGTGAAGATGCTGAAAATAAAGAAACTTATGCTTGACAGGAAAAAGAATAAGGAGTCAGCAGGGAAGACTTAAAGAGAGGGGTAAGCAGACAGAATAGGGTTATATTTATCAAGGTGATAACCGTAACAATATGTTGAAAGTCTGGCAGTGCTTCTCCTAAGAACACTTGAAACGCTGAAAATAAAGACAAGAAAATTACTAGATAATTTCATGCAGGAACACATCCTTCACAGTTACATTAAGAAAAGAAGATGGGACAAGGTAGACGCCTTTCTAAGTCACTTTCTTTTTTAAATTGCTATAGGAGCAAGGCAATGTAGTAAATGGAGGTTTGGGACCCAATAGCTGTAAATTCCAGATTTCAGTCAGTCCCAGAGAAAGGAAGACAGACACACAGAAAATATGCAAACCAGCAAAGAGGCAATCCTTTCAAAAGCATCATGTCACCTAAGGGTTTTCAGAAGACAGTTAGGGCACGTGATGACTGACCTAGAACAGGTCAGTCCCGGTGGTGTACTTAGACTGCAGGCACTGTATTGAGGATTAAATTAAGCAGGGATTTAGATGTCCGTTGCAAGACTCATTCTTCTATTTCTTGGTACAAGTCTTCATAGTGCTTTCTGGTTACTGCTTGTTTCTTTCTTGAAATTACTTTGATGTCTCTTGTGATTGTCTCTCTTGACACTTTCTTACATTCTGCAGACACAAGTTGCGATCTGCTTGGCAGTTCTGCAATTGCTCTGACACTTGAGAGAAATCTTATATGCCATCAGTCACTTATCGCTGCTTTGAATTTGCTGGCAGACCATGTGCCACTCACACATGCACTGTGGAATCGGCTTTATCTTTGCTGGCTTGTGGTTTGGGGACCACCTGTCACAATCTCTCATTTTAATACTTTTTTTTGTGATTGCACTGGCAAGATTCATCATGCCATAGCACAGGGGTATTCTGCAATAACTGGTGTGGATGTCTCAGACTGTAACCTATGAAACTGCCTCGAGGAACAAGGGAAGGCCCTGGAGATAATGCTTGTGAGCGCAGAGTGCAGACCCCCTACCTCCAGACTATTTGTCTGGATTTCTCCCAGAACAATGCATGAGCAAACCCTGTGAAGCTGAATGTTGTTTGTTGCTTCAGTTTCAAATTACAGCTCCACCATGCAGACTGTAGTAAAAGCGGAACTCAACAGGATACAAAACTGTGTGATACAGCAGGGATCAAATCTTTTTCTGATGCCATTCTCTCCATTTCCCTCAGAGTTACATACGGGATGAATTTGGCCCTAGAGGTCTAAAATGTCCTGACAACACCCGTGTGAACACAAACCAATGAGTTCTGCATGGCGTGGATAGGAGAGAAGGCAGCTGGGAAGTGCACTGAACTGCGAACACTGGCATGTACAGTAAAACTGATCACTTGGAATTTAGGCAAGGATAAATATTTGAAGAAGATAAACAGTAAACCAAACTGTTGCCCTCACAGCACCCAAGCCTTTCTAGAAATTTAGAAAAGTTCAGTTCACTAAGTATTTTTACTATTTTAAATTTCTGCTCCATGGCCATTAAAGGAAGAGCCTCTCTGAATGATTTCTGAGTAGAGAAGGAAGCAAAGTGGCCACATTTTCCTATCCTTCTATGCCCAGCGAACAACAGAAAATGCTGGAGAAACAGGGTGTCCTCCCTGCCCCATTCATTACCAAGAGGTTCACATCATTTAAAGAGGCATTGGTATTTCTGCATGCTTAATCAAAGCCAAACCTCAAGGTGAACCTCTGAACCTCTTTCAGCTTGACCATTACTTCTTATAAGTGATGTTTTAATTTTCATCTAATGCCAAGAAAAGTCTTTCATTCTCCCCAGCTGGCATCAGAGATAAGGGACTAAATCCCCCAGACATTAAAACATCGAACAGTTCTGTCATGTTACTTTAGTCTCCCGCTCAAAGTCTTTCTCTTCTTCCTGACTGATCTCAGATATAATGCAAAATAATCAGTGAGCAAAAAAAGGGTAGCAATTTAAAGTGTGGCTTTGAAGTTTAGCCCGTATTCTGGGCTGTTGCCCTTCATTTTCCAGCCATCTGAGACATGTCTGTCCTGAAGGGTTAGCTCAGGCTGTTAGGCCAGATCTACAACGGCTCATATATTACATCAGGGAATACTCTTAGGATGCACTAGGAATTGGTTGTGGGTTACAAAACTGCACTTTCACTAGGATATCTCATTGCTGATCCTTTTGCCCCAAATGAACTACTAAATACCAGGATATGTTCATTCACATCGTAGTTTTGCTGGCATAACTATTCCAGTCCCACAGCACACCTCAGTCACAGCCTCGGGTATAGCAGCCATGCCAGCAAAAGTTTATAACATTGCCAGTTGTTACTCAAGTGCCACACACATCAAGTGTGTGCTCTCAAGTGTGGGGCTCGCTGAGCCAGAGCTTACCTTAACTGTCACTTTGGCTTAAGCTGGTGACGTGCTTGGCTGAATATCTCTTCAGTGCCTTCTACTGTTAACTTCCAGTTGCCCCCGAACTCTGAAAACGACTTGTCATCAAGCCTCGCAGGATGCTCGTACAGTAATAATTTTAGCACTTGGCCAGGGCAAGTCCCATGCCCTGTCCCTGCTCCCAACTCCTGATTGCCCTCAATGTGTTCCTCAAATGACAATACGATTGGTGGGATTTCTCCACACAACAGAGAAAGAAGGGAAACATGGAGACCTGCACCAAGATCTCAGCAGAGCTCTCGTCTTGGTGTTAGGGATGATGACAAATGAAGTGCTGCCAGGGGGGAAGGAATGTGGCAAGCAGTCCTTCATGATGGAAATCTCCTTCTCCAGAAGCCAGCAGCCAAAGCTGGAGGTTGGTGTAGCTTTCTTGAACATCAAGCCTTGCAGAAGACCTCTTTTAAGCAGGTATCTGTTCTTACCCTGAATGAGTGTGCATTGATTGCCATCATAACCAATAAGGCTTTTGCATACTCTGAGGAGATATTAGACCTTGTTTGATTTATAGAACTAGTAAGCATCCTTATCTCTCCCAAGACACAACCCAGCACAACATGAAGGTAAATAGGACAGATGCAAGCAGTGGCTTGGCACTTCAGTGGATGAACTAGCAATAACATTGCAGAAGTCTGAAAAGATATGCCTCTTCTTGCAAAGAATACAGCTCTGATCTTGTGTCTCAGCAATAAAATCCTCCCTTGTGTTCTCTTCCGCCAGAGGGTGCCAGTGACTGAGAAACCACCGGCCTTGGCAGCCTCTTGCAAGGTTGCAGAGACCCCTGTACCCCAGGTGTCTTAATGAAAGAGTGGAATACACATAAATGATAAAAGTTGCTTTTACTTTTAGTTCCCTCCTTGGAAGAAGACATGTTGCATGTTGGCAGAATTCAATAGAGCTGGCCACAAAGCCCCAGCGTAGGCACAGAGGTATAGGAGAGAAACAGCCGAGTCCAGCCCCATTTTCTGTTCCAGCCATCAGCTGTATCCATGCTATGAGATGGGGAGAAGGGAAGTGGTCCACACCTGGGGTATTTTCAGAATGCACAGCTTGCTTGTAGCTCTTGGTCATGCTAAAGCACCTCTTTGTATTCTTAACCAACATTAAGAGTCTTCTAAGGCCTTTTTCAAGATCCCCTATTCCAACCAAGAGAAAATTTAAAGGGCCAGTTCCTCACCTGAAATAAAACTTTTCAACTTGATTAATCATCAGCTGAAGGTTTGGCCTAAAATCTTTTATTTCTTTGACAGAGAAGATTAAAATAGCCTTTTTTTTTTTTTTTTCATTTGCCATATGTATTCACCTGTCCCATTAGCAGCAATGGCAAATTTTACTACCTTTTTCTCCTGTTAGGTGTCTAGAAAGAATAAAGCTAGGCAACACCAAGCTGGACCCTGTTTTGTCTTGCATGATATCAACATATGTATTACATGAATTTCAACTGCAAAACCAGCAGTGCAATTCCCTTGTTTTCAGATCAAGCCACCGATCATATTCCCAGAGTCCCACTGAAAGTAACAAGGTTGCACATTTGAAATAAAGGGTAGTATTTGGTCTGCATGTCTTCATTAATTATTAATGTCTGGGCTGAGTGTGCAGAAACAGCTGTGGGGTGAGTCCATCCCTTGACTTGTTACCTAGGCAAGTTTGATACGGACTCACTGACACTTAATGAAGATAGAACTCTAGGATGAGATTTTATTTGTCTGTTTATTTTACAGAGTCACTTTTCACAGTAGAGTTCCACTTTGGTATTGTAACAAATTCATGAGATTTGCTGTAATGTTAGGCAGAAATAACCTGCTGCATAGACAATCTGGTGGGACAGGAACAGGGAAACATGGCAGACAAGTAGAATTGTAAGACTAAAGAACCAGTCTTCATCTGCTCAAGTGAGGCATATGTTATATATGAATTAATTTTTTATTCTCAGCTGGGTGACATTTTCCCAAATGCAGAAGTGTCACCGAATGGAATGATTCGTTGTGATTGGCACACTCCCCAGAAGAGGATATTGCCAGAAAGGGCTGATGACATGTTAGGTCAGGACTGCAGTGCATTATTGAGCCTTGAGACTGAAATAAGGGCTGTTGTAAGTCAGGGCTGAGTTTGCAGAACTGTGTGGGGGCAGCTTGTGCTCTGCCTCTGACACAGAGCATGTTTTGAACACGTTACTAAAAAACACTGATGGCATTTCTGACACAAACAGCACGTGTATAAAACCTCCACTCTGCCAGTTTCTCTTTTGATTCAGGTGGTCAAACTGAACTAAAAGAATCATAGAATCATTTAGGTTGGAAAAGACCTTTAAGATCATCAAGTCCAACCATTACCCTGTTAACCTAACACTGCCAAGTCCACCACTAAACCATGTCCCTAAGCACCACATCTACACATCTTTTAAATACCTCCAGGGATAGTGACTCCACCACTTCCCTAGACAGCCTGTTCCAGTGCTTGATAACCCTTTTGGTGAAGAAATTTTTCCTAATATCCAATCTAAACCTCCCCTGGCGCAACTTGAGGCCGTTTCCTTTTGTCCTATCGCTTGTTGCTTGGGAGAAGAGACCGACCCCACCTCGGTATAACCTCCTTTCAGGTAGCTGTAGAGAGCGATAAGGTCTCCCCTCAGCCTCCTTTTCTCCAGACTAAACAACCCCAGTTCCCTCAGCCGCTCCTCACAGGACTTGTGCTCTGGACCCTTCACCAGCTTGGTTGCCCTTCTCTGGACACTCTCGGGCACCTCAATGTCTGTCTTGTAGCGAGGGGCCCACAACTGAACACAGTAGTCGAGGTGCAGCCTCACCGGTGCTGAGTACAGGGGGACAATCCCTGCCCTAGTCCTGCTGGCCACACGAATTCTGATACAGGCCAGGATGCTGTTGGCCTTCTTGGCCACCTGGGCACACTGCTGGCTCATCTTCAGCTGGCTGTGGACCAGCACCCCCAGGTCCTTTCCCGCCAGGCAGCTTTCCAGCCACTATTCCCCAAGCCTGTAGCGTTGCATGGAGTTGTTGTGACCCAAGGGCAGGACCCGGGACTTGGCCTTGTTGAACCTCATACAGTTGCCCTCAGCCCATCGATCCAGCCTGTCCAGATCCCTCTGCAGAGTCTTCCAACCCTCCAGCAGATCAACACTCCTGCCCAACTTGGTGTCCTCTGCAAACTTACTGAGGGTGCACTTGATCCCCTTCTCCAGATCGTTGATAAAGATATTAAACAGAACTGTCCCCAGTACTGAGCCCTGGGGAACACCTCTTGTGACTGGCTGCCACCTGGATTTAACTCCATTGACCACAACTCTTTGGGCCCAGCCATCCAGCCAGTTTTTTACCCAGCAAAGAGTACACCCATCCAAGCCATGAGCAGCCAGATTCTCCAGGAGAATGCTGTGGGAAAAGGTGTCAAGGCCTTTACTAAAGTCTAGATAGACAACATCCACAGCCTTTTCCTCATTCACTAAGTGGGTTATCTTGTCATAGAAGGAGATCAGGTTAGTCAAGCAGGACCTGCTTTTCATAAACCCGTGCTGACTGGGCCTGATCGCCTGGTTGTCCTATATGTGCCGTGTGATGGCACTCAAGATGATCTGCTCCATAACTTCCCCTGGCACTGAGGTCAGGCTGACAGGCCTGTAGCTCCCCAGATCCTCCTTCTGGCCCTTCTTGTAGATGGGCATCACATTTGCCAACTTCCAATCAACTGGGACTTCCCTGGTTAGCCAGGACTGCTGATAAGGATGGAGATTATCCTCAGCCCTCCTTTTGTTGCTAATGTATTTATAGAAACATTTTTTCTTGTCTTTAATGGCAGTAGCCAGGTTAAATTCTAGGGGCCTTGGCCCTTCTAGTTTTCTCCCCGCATAACCTCACGACATACTTGTACTCTTCCTGAGTTGCCTGCCCCTTCTTCCAAAGGTCATAAACTCTCCTCTTTTTTCCTGAGTTCCAACCAAAGCTCTCTGTTCAGCCAGGCCAGTCTTCTTACCCACCAGCTTGTCTTCTGGCACATGGGGACAGCCTGCTCCTTGCACCTTTAAGATTTCCTTCTTGAAGAATGTCCAGCCTTCCTGGACAACTTTGCCCTTCAGGACTGCCTCCCAAGGGACTCTGTCAACCAGGCTCCTAAACAGGCCAAAGTCTGCCCTCCAGTAGTCCAAGGTGACAGTTCTGCTGACCAACCTCCTTACTTCTTTGAGAATCAAAAACTCTTATCATTTTGTGATTGCTATGCCCAAGATGGCCTCCAATCATCACATCATCCACAAGTCCTTCTCTGTTCACAAACAACAGGTCCAGTAGGTGCCTTCCCTAGTTGGCTCACTCACCAGCTGCGTCAGGAAGTTATCTTATCTTCCACACACTCCAGTAATCTCCTAGACTGTTTCCTCTCTGCTGTATTGTATTTCCAGCAGGTATCTGGTAAGTTGGAAGTCTCCCATGAGAACAAGGGCTAGCAATTGCGAGATTTCTCCCAGCTGCTTGTAGAATATTTGATCTGCCTCTTCATCCTGGTTGGGTGGTCTATAACAGACTCCCACCATGGTATCTGCCTTGTTGGCTTTCGCCCTGATTCTTACCCATAAACACTCAACCCTATTGTCACCATCTTTGAGCTCTAGACAATCAAAATGCTCCCTAACATACAGGGCTACCCCACCACCTCTCCTTCCTTGCCTATCCCTTCTGAAGAGTTTAAAGCCATCCATTGCAGCACTCCAGCTGGGTGAGTCATCCCACCATGTTTCCATGATGGCAACTATATCATAGTTTTCCTGTTGCATGGTGGCTTCCAGCTCCTCCTGTTTGTTGCCCATGCTGCATGCATTGGTGTAGATGCACTTCAGTTAGGCTATTGATCCCGCCATGTTTTGGGGGGCAGAAGCCCTAATTCCTATGTGATCATTCACAGGTGCTTCCATGGTTTCTAACACATCAATAACCCTTGCGTCTTTGCTGCCGCATGGATCTCCATCCCCTACCCCCACTGAGATGGCAGACTAAAGGACTCCACTAGCACACTGTCCCTCAAACATTGGCATGCTGCCTTCAAGCTTATCTCTACCAAGCCTGGTTTTATCCCTCTCCCCCTACAAATCTAGTTTAAAGCTCTTTCAGTGAGCCCTGCTAACTCCTGTGCAAAGATCCTTTTCCCCCTTTGAGACAGGTGTACCCCATCTGTTGCCAGTAGGCCTGGTGTCGTGTAAACTGACCCATGATCAAAAAAACTGAAAACTTGAAGCTTTTACTTTTACTGATTAATTGAAACATACAATTGATAATTTGTCTCACAATGGAAACTCAGGGTGGACCTCAATAATTTGCTTTATTCTCTCCATATGACCCTGAAGTCAGAGGAGCAAGAAGCAGAAAGACACTCCCATCCTTTTTAGAGCTGACAGGGTGGCTCCTATTCTACCTCCAGCTGTTGGTGTGTGGCTGGCACTTCTCTGGGGGCTGGCGCCCCTTGCAGGTACCTGAAATAACTCCAGCAGCCTTTGGTAGCCTGAAATAACTCCAGCAACCTCTGGAGATGTGGCTAGCCCAGGATCAGGAAGCTGATCGTCTGTACACAGCCGTCCTTGGCCATAGCAGAGGAGAGATGGTTCAAGAAAAGAAAACTGTAATAAAATCCAACTAACTTCAAACAAAAGAGATCTGGTAGAACATCCTTCTAGCACACAATTGTTTCCTACGGCATGTTGCCTACTGCTCTGCTAGTAATCCTAAGTATGATAGATGAAGTTTGATATACACAGTGACTGAGAAAAATTGCTGGTCGTCAGAACATCAGCAGCCAAGGCAACAGCTATATTTATTGACTTCCAAATTGCAATATAATCTTAGTTATTGGTAAACCCAGTGTTGTCCAACTTGATATTTTCTGTGGAAGCATAGCTAACGGCCTTATAGAAAGCATGGCAGCTCAGCTTCATACTGATCATGCATGTTTAACTGTTATTGTAACACACTGATGTATTGCTGTACCATTTTTTTGAGAACCAATGTTCTTCCTCTCTGTCTGTAAATCGCTCTGGTTTGAGGTCTTATAGCCAAAAGCAATCAACAGATAAAATCCACAAATGTGCATATTAGAAAATAAAGATACAATAGGACACTACAAGGAAAGTAAGAAATTATTCACACTAATGGAGATAATAGAATTACTAATGGGAATATCAGCTTTAGGATTCTGAGGTTCAACAGCAAGACTAATCTTATACAAACTTTCCTTCCTCTTGCATCTCTCCAGACTTTCTAACGTAGGTAATTATTATACTTACCTTAACTGAAGCTAGTCTTCTCTTGAGCAGGAAGTTGGGATAGATGACCTCCAGAGGTGCCTTCCAACCATTTCCCCCCCCCCCCCATTATTCTGTTTTACAAACAGAATAACTGACACAGAGGCTGAATGCCTTACACACATAGTAAATTAACAGGAAACACAGAACAGAATTCAGAAGATTGGATGCTGACACTATGTCCCTCTGCATGGGAGGAACATAGCCAGGAGTGGCAGCCGAGGGGGGCTGTGTCACATCTGCCCAAACTGGGGAGAGAAGGAGAATTGGGTGGAGGTGGCTGTGGCCACTGGGATAACATGATCTCCTTTTCATTATGGCTGTGGGGCAGCAGCCAGACCATACATAAAGTGCCACCAGGGTCACCTGAACTTACAGAGACTACGCACCTAGTGCTCCAGATCCTGGAGGCATGTGATTAACATTAACATCTCAAATTTCATTTTTGTTTGCTACCATAAAAGTAAAGCTGAAGATCTTGAAAATGTGATCAAGATGGAAATAACATAGAATGGTCTGCCTGAGCCTGCAGAGAGCCTGGAAGTTGAGAAGGTCAGATTTTTCACCTCTGGAAGATGCCACAGACAGGTTAATTGCCATCAGTCAGAGCCTGTGCCATCAGCTTTGTGCATGGGATTAATTAGGATTCATCCAGGCCCAGTGTGCTCATTTCTGTGCTCCCAGTGGCACCTCTACTTCTGAAAGCTGCATCTGTGGCAAGTGGCTGCAGACACACTGTGGGATCCTGCTCGGTCCCAACTTTCCGATCAGGGGATCCATGTGTCCTAAAACACATGTGAGAAGGAACACAAGGACGATGCATGTGTGCCTTCAAGGCAGAGCAGCGCCGCCAGTGTATGGCTGTGAGTGGATGTGTGTGGCTTTCATCTGGAGAAAGAAGTCTGCCTGCATACTGTTAAGCAATATCTTAACTATGGCAGAACTGGAGATAGAAGCATGACTAACAGATCAAATAGGATAAACTAAGGTAACTCTGGTTACTTTGGTTACTAAACTCTTTTATTTCTTTAAGAGGTTATAAATAACTCAGAAAGCAGCCTAGAAGAAAAGCAATACAGCTCACTACAGAAACCTTTCTGTGAATTAAAAAAAACTTAAGAAGGGAGAAAGGACTTTAAAATTTCCCAGATCGGTAGTCTCAACCAGAGAAATGGTAATAAAAGTCTAAATTACATTGACACAGTTTCATTCATGGACTCTCAATGAAAGGAATGACATCTGAAATATATAGACAATTTATTTATTTTCTTAAGATTATACTAGGTCAGGATTTATGTAGGTGTTGTGGTTTAACCCCAGCCAGCAACTACCCCCCCCCTCAGTGGGATGGGGAGGAGAATTGGAAAAAAAAGTAAAACTTGTGGGTTGAGATAAGAACAGTTTAATAACTAAACTAAACTCAACTATAATAACAACAACAACAATAATAATAAAATATAATAATTGTACTGGAAAGGTATATAGCAAAAAGAGAGAGAAATAAAACCCAAGAAAAAACAAGTGATGCACAATGCAATTGCTCACCACTCGCCGACTGATGCCCAGTTAGTTCCCGAGCAGCTATCCATGCCTCCCGGCCAACTCCCCCCAGTTTATATACTGGGCATGACGTCACATGGTATGGAATATTCCTTTGGCTGGCTTGGGTCAGCTGTCCTGGCTGTGTTCCCTTCCAACTTCTTGTGCCCCTGCAGCCTTCTTGCTGGCTGAGCATAAGCTGAAAAATCCTTGACTTAGTCTAAACACTACTTAGCAACAACTGAAAACGTCAGTATGTTATCAACATTCTTCTCATAGTAAATCCAAACCATAACACTATACCAGCTACTAGAAAGAAAATTAACTCTATCCCAGCCAAAACCAGGGACAGCAGGCAAAAGAACTTCAGGCTTCCGTTTGGAAAACAAATAATAAGATCAAATAAGATCTTGGCTGGGCAAGTATCTGCAGCTTAATGAGAGCTCAGTATAAATTCTTACACATATTTATTTATTCCCATGCTGGGATATTTCCATCAGATTGCACAAGCACTGCTGGAGAAATTGTAGGAGGTAAGATCACTTGGAATCTCTTTTGCAGTCTTGTACACCAATAGCCTGAGTAGACTAAAACTTTTGTTCAGTAAAGTATTTTGTTTAATGTTACACAAGACAGAGTGATCGGTAGCAAGTTATAAATATTACCAAAGCATTTCTCACCGGACTGAATTTCTTGCTGGAATGAGAAACATTAAGTTCTCCCTGCAAGGGGATTTCTTAGGAACAGGTAATTTCAAAATAGCTCCCAAAGCGATAAAGGGGTAGATTCTGTCTAGCATCTGAGATGTACTGAGCATTGAAATATTTATGACGGAGGTAATTACGTGTTTTGTGAATAAAGAGTAGAAAGATGAAAAATCCACAGCTAAGGTACAAACATTAGTTCTGTTTTGTATGCACACAATCTTGTGAAAGGGGGTTAATGAAGAAAGAAAGAAAAAAGGAACATCAGTGTCACATATGATTTTTAACATCTTAGAGGATTTAAGGTTTATGATTTTTTTTTCTTCACTCAGTACAGCTTTGTTTCCAAAATGATCATATTCCTTTCCTCTGAGGCTTCTGAGCTACATTCACTAAAGATGTGCATGGCATAGTTCATGGTGCACGGTGTACTCTGTAGCGTGCTAGAAATAACTTACCAATGGACTGTCTTAAGGGAAGCTCTTTGCTTTCAAAATGTTAAGTGAAACAAATGTTATAGACTAGCTTTCTTATACAGATCCTGAAATCTGAACAAAATAAAAACCTGCTTTTCATCTGTATGGAAAGAAACTTTATTGGATTTTTCCTCAACTTTGTTTTGTTCTTTAGTTAAAATCTCCATCCATGGGCTGAAAGGTCATTTTTTTTCTGCTTTGCTGCATCTTTTTGTTTTTCATTTAAACCTTGTAGAGAATTGACGAAGCTAAGATGGTCCAGGAAAATCAAATACAAGCTCTAGACCTAGGCTCGCTCTGCTGATAAGCAATTGAATTGCTGTGGCCTTTAAAGTACCTAGCTTGAGTTCAGCAGAAAAGAGAAAAAAAGAAAGAGGAAAGATTTTTACTGAAAACAAACTGGAAAGAATTTGCTTTGCAGTGTTGGGTCAGGTACGTGCTGCTGGTCTGTCAAGGCTAATTAAGTCCTGGGCCAGCCATATTTTGTTGATATAGACTACATTATAGCCTCCATCTTCTTCTAGAAGGCATGTGGTCTCATTAGCATGACAAAGTAGTAGTTGCACAGATTATATTAAGTGTAAAGAAGAAGAATTCTACCTTTAAGTCTCAAGGCTAAATTTTCTGTTATGTATCTTAATAAGATACAAAAAAACCCTGAGGACTTTCTTTTGTGACTCTTTCTCCATATTCTCTTCTGTTTGCCTAGGCAGGTATCTTACACATTCATCCCACTGCTAACATAGTAATTACTGATGTCAGCACCCACCTAACTCTTTTGAAGCTTTTACCATAAGAGGTTACCAGCACTCCTGCCTGTTCAAAAAAGGCTAGCTCAGTAAGGGCATGGTAAATAGTGGGACATATGTGCAAAAACTCCCTAAGTGGAACTATCTGGGTATCTATTGTGTTTCCCTTCTGAGATTTCATAGGAAAGAGAAATTGTGGGAAAAGTGAGAAATGGGAGTTTTTAGTAAGTGTTTATTTTCTGACAATTTAAGTATAAACCAGTTCTTATGAACTGGAATGACATTATCCAGGGGCAACAAGGTTCTGCTTGTGGCTGGGTGATGTAATGGGCTTTTCAAACCAATTTGTCATCTTGAGTTGAGGACGATAGTGTCAGACCAGCAGTCGGTGAGTAAACATGATTGATAGGTTTGCAAATCACAGTACAGACCTGTATCTGATAAACGCTTTTTGTTCTACAATTTCCAGTGACACTACAAGTGTGAGCCACCTTTCTTCACCTTGCATGGTTTTTTTGTCCAAGGGCATTAAAGAGGCCTGTGCTTCTTCACACTATGGACTTTGTCACTACTTGGTAGCTAAGAGCGCAAAGAGTTGCTGGACAAACTGCCCTCTGTCAAGTTTGCTTTTTGAGTGTCCTTGAAGTGCTTTATTAGACAACCACATACTATTTTTCCAGTTCACTGTAGAGAAACACCCATGGTTCATCTACCCATATACCAGCTTTAACAGATGTTCAGTGGGCACTAGGCAGGACTCCATCATTGGACAGTATTATCCAACAGGCTGATCAAGAGATAAATAGGATATCCCATTCTTCACCGCTTCTTCCATTGCTCTTCAGTTAAAGCAATCTTGTGACACCTAAGTTAAAGAGATGACTTTGAAGAGACTCTGTTCCCTGCAGCAGACCCAAAATTAAGATTGCTTTCTTTAACAACAACAACAACAAGAAGACAGCCCTGACCACAGCACATTACAGAGCAGCGTGCTTGGCCTTAGGGGTCCCTATGGGTGTAGGGTGCACAAGAGTAAAACCAGCCAATCCATTCACATGGGGCTCAGACTATTGGAACAAGACTGGCCAGGCCACGTGAAACCAGTATGGTGGTAACTGGTATGAATTGATGTGAGGATTCCTCCAGTGCTGGACTACCCTACGTGGGCTGGTACTTGTGTTTGCAAATTCTCAGGCAGATCTAGGGAAAGGACAGCAGAGAGTAGAGAGAGGACTGGAGCCATTGTCATGCCTAGCCCTGGGTAACCTGCTGTTGCTAAGATTGTTATTTCCCTCCCTACCCCTTCACCCTTCTCCAGTATTTTTTCCAGCTTATTTCTGGAAGCTGTTTTGACCCTGTCAGCAGTGAACAGAGATGGCATGGAAGTTCTGGGATGATATTCCTTGGAAATGTAACCTAACAAAGCACACTGCAACTTAGAACCAGTGCACACTGGAACAGGCAAACATGGCTCATGGGCAACAGACTTGGGAAAGATCAGGGAGCCCCACTGGAAGAAGGTTTGAGTTGGCTGTCCTTAGAGACAGAATGAAAAACATATACATTGTTTGCCTTCCCTTGAAGTTTGCCATTGTCCCTGTACATAAAACCACCAAAGATTTCACCAGACTATATTATATTTTGAATGTATAAGTACAAAGTCATCTTGCTGTCATTTGCTATCACTCAGTGATTTTAAGCCCTCCACACAGCGCTGGTGACAAATAACCTGCAATTGTTCATCTTTATTCCCTAGGGTGCTTTCCCTGACAATGGCATGACTCAACTCAGTAATGTTGACTAGATGAGCACATGATTTCACAATAAAATCATCAGTCACTTTTTTAAAAAGGGCAAATTTATGCAGCCGCTTGGAAGAAAAAAGCAAAGTGCAGCCTAAAATTCCTTTTATTTACAGTGGGAAATGAAGCATGAGTAAGATGATTAGAACTGTAATTAAACGAGAGAGTCAAATCCACAGATATGCACAACATACAGAAGGAGGCTCTCGGAGAGATGGCGTAGAAGAATCCTAACGTATTTTTTCCATTGCAAGCCCTAGGGACATCCCTCCTTAATTTGATCTCCAACAAGAAGCTATCTCCAAAAGCCCCTCTGTTTACCCTTGAATAAAAGCTGGGCCTCAGGAAAAGGTCTAGCTAATTTTCTCACTAAAAAGATACTGCATACATAGTGCATGCATAGATACTGAAATTTGAGCTTCATTACAAATGGGAAAAAACAATTTTCTAAGTATGGCAGGGGAAAACCCCAGAGGAGATTCCGTCTACAGCCAAGTAAAGCTTGAGTTTGGCTCCAGTCCTGAATTATATCCCTTTCTGTCATTTGCCAAACACCATCTCCATTCTCCAGATGCTGCTAACATCCTAATATCATACTGCATTTAAGTACCATCCCTGCTCTCCTTCCCGGTATTATACAGTTCTTGGCATGTTTTCAATAGCTTTCCTAAACCCACATCCGAATTCACTCTGATAGGTTTCAATAGCTTGCCGAGAGGCATATAATCCACCCTTTGTCACTATGGATTGAGTCCTGTCTCAAAAAAAGAACAACTCCATTTCATCAAAGAAAAGTAGTTAGGAATAAATTTGACGCTGCTAACAAGCTTGACTGGGTCAGAGCTTTGTGTGCTGGAACAAAGAGTTTAAGACCCATGTTAGCATTACAAAGATTCTATTCAGTCTCTCTGCCATACATATTTTAATGCACTAGATCACTTGTATTTTGTTAGATCATGTCTTACACTAGAGGAAGAGTACCCATCAGATCCTTACGAAGTACCTCTTCTGCTTTGGATCTAATTCAGTATGATCTCTTTTTTCCTATTGTATAAGAGGTCTCAGTGCCCCTACTTGTCTGCAGATGTAGCAAGACAGCCAAATTCAGCCCTCAGCTAACCTAGCACAATGCCAAGAGGAAGAAAATCATTCCCAGCTCTCAGTCATTGATTCATTCATGCAGAGCTTTAATCCAACCGGGAGCCTGGTGTGCAATGGAAGGTGTTAAAAAAAGTTCCAGGAAACATCTTTTCCACTTGCCAGCAGGGCAAGGGAAAATAGCTCTGTGTCCTTAGGGAAGCCCAGGATCTGTGATGTTTGAAGACTGAGGGGCTTTATTCTTCACAAACAGAGATAGACACATACTGCAGAACATTATCTACAGAGATTTGTTTGAAACTGTAAAGGCATCTGCTTTGGCCTTGCTCAGACTTCTCTCACGGTCCCATTCCATGAATGTTCATGCAATTGAGTTCTTAGTAACCCAGCTCCTTGCAAAGGTCAGATTTATATCTGTTTTCTCAAATTCAGGCATCAAGTAAATTTTACATGAGCATGCCTTGTGATGTTCAGGGAGACTTTCTATTCAGGGGGTAGAAACAATGCCACTTAATGATAAGACCATTAAAAAACAAGAAGTACAGCTCAAATTGCAAGGCAATAAGCAAGCAGAATCTTGTAATTTTGAAAAAAACAATGCATCTGAGAAACATCACAACCTGCTCCTAGCTATTCACTACAAAAGAGAAGAAACTTCACTGTATGAACTGTTTGTTACGAAAGTATTCAGTTTAGTTCCAAGAGAACAAACCAGATGAAACTACGTGTTCATCAGTTAGCTTCCTAAACTCTGCTAGAAGTGGACAGGCGATTTCATCAGAGTTGTTATGATGACAACTCTGTCATCTGTTGTTTTCTTTCTATTAAAAATATCTAACCACAGCAACTGCAAAGGAAAAAAAAAACCACTCTACTGAACATTTCTTTACCTCACATTTCCTTAGTGATTTTCCATCTCTGCAAGTGACACATTAATTAACTAGAAACCTTCTGACTCTAAGCAGGTTGGAGGTGCTGTCCCACAGCCCCGTCACAGCATCGCTAGTAGATTATTAATCTAAAGCAAAGCAATACAACTGCGGAGTCTAAAAATACCAGGGACACCTGAGTTGTTCCATTTGATTGTACTGAATTTAGCAGAGGAGAGGGATGGTCCCTGCATGCAGATTGCTTGGTGTCTGTAGTCACAACCTCTTCTGCAGTGTAAAAGCTTTTGAAGGGGTGATTGGGGGCTAGACTGGATTTTTTCATTACTTTAGCAGTATCACCTCAGAGGCAGCACATCTTGTGCTAGTCCTGCAACTCCTTTGGTAGTACATGGGATGAATTAATTGTGTTTCGTCAAGCTTATCTCTTGACGTCCTATGACATGAAAGAGATAACTGCAGTACATCATCAGCAATCAGGTGTTAGGAACCACTGCACTTGACCCAGATGTATGGCACTAGGAAGGTCATCGCTATCCAGGGGATGTCAGCAGAAAAAGGTGTAAGAAAATGGTATGGATTCTTTCCATGAGGTATTTTCCAAACCTTTAGGGAAAACTCATTAGTTGCATAATATTGGTTCTCTTAGCAGAGGCCATAATTACAAGGATGCTGCGACTCATCACAGAAGGACCGTGACACAACCTCATGGTATCTAAATTCATTTAAAAAAATTTCTACTGAAGGGCACTTTAGAATAAGGACAGTTCCAAGTAAAGTTTGCAGGAGCCTGTACCCTGTTCTGCTTTCATGCTTCTCAGCAGCCTCATATTCCCTGAATTAAGCTACTTCTAAATTTTTCTTCTGTGGGAAGATTCTCCTGAATCTATTTGTGACAGTCAAAATTCTAAAGTATGGGCAAAATCTGTGCTCCCTAAGGCTATTTCTTGAGACAGCTATTTCTTGAGTATCATTAAAGTGAGAAAAACAAACTCTGAAGGCCAAATTCATGCCTGGTGTCATACAACTGACCTAAGGTGCACCAGCAATGGACTTGGCCATGCACATATATTATGCTGTCTGCTTACAAAATGACAGAATCCAGCATCTGGGCAGGACTGTGTGCATAGTGACTGGAATGGGTTATTGAATTGTATCTAAATCCACCATCCAATGTATTTTTGGCACCATTCTCTTTATAACACTTGTAAACGAGGTTCCCTTTTCAACAGCCCCTTCGGCACTCATATTCCAGGATCTTAGCAGTGTGGGTGTCTAGTAATGCCCCCTCCCATCCTTCACTCAGTAACAATGGCATGATAAATTGTTTTTTTCTGAAATGTTTCCCAGACAAAATGTAATTTTCATCTGCATTACACAAGTTTTCACTGTTTTGTTGATGGAGATTTATTGTGGTAGACTTTAGCTGCCTGTTAAACACTTTCTAAGTGGTGAGTGACTAATAAAAATGAGATTACAGGAATTGCTTGGCGTGGGACATGCCATGTGTACAGTTTAGCTTACTTTTCCCTGCAAACTGAAGATCTTCAAACTGGGCTCCAGATTGCAAAATAATTTTAGAAAGCCAGTCTTCTATCAGTAGAAAGCCTATCAGTAACCTGACCAGTTCAATGTCTGGGGGTAGCACCACCAAAAGCAAGTCTGATGGTGGCCTCCATATGAATGGCAGAATCAATGTCAATGTAAGGAACTCAGAGCAAGATCAAAAGAATTACAGGTTCCTGTTGTAGAGCGGGATTTCTTTACTAAATGTGACTTAAAATGACAGAAAAAAATCTGTACTCTGAAGATGCCATGAGCTGTACTTAGAAGTTCAGTCAAGGCAGTGACACTGTCTCGGTGGCCTTGTACAAGACACTCACTGCTCTGTGTCAGTTTTCTTCATCTATCAAATGGGGTTTTAGCACACTTGAGTGCCCCTCGTGATCCCGTGGAGGACATTCAAAAGCCTCTGTCCAAGAAAAATATTCAGTGAAGGCACTCTTCTAATGGGTGCAGGGCTGATCTCTTTGGATGTACCTACAGAGCGCACCAGCGCCAGAAGCAGCATACTAATGTTTGGTGGGGCTCTGCCTGGCGCCATACACATCTGAAGTACCTTGGCAGTAAATGGTGCTGCTCTGAGCCATATGGATGTATTTACAACCAACGCTGTAAAGGAGAGGCCTTCAGGAATGCATTTTGCTCAGCTAAGATGCTGCAGCCCTTCAAGTGAACATGCTGCATTGCAGTGACACATCCTTCTTGTTCCATGTCAACACAACAACTCTGTCGGAAGCAGGAGTTATTGATGACTCCACCTCATATGTTAAAAGTATTTTCCCAGTACCTGGAAAATCCAGCTGTTTATTGCACTGTTCTGCCTCCAGTTTACCACAGCAGCCATGTTATTTCTTACTATGGAGTGGATGCTCTGATGGAGCTAATGCAGTGGAGTTTGATTTCTTTAAAGCATTCCAGCTGGTTACAGCTCTAATTAATTGCATGAAACAGCTCAACCTTGTCTTACCAAAGAGTCTGATCAAATTGACTTTTCTAAATATCATCTTTGAAAACAAGAAAGCAGAGCAACACAGAACAAAAGAAGCTGGAGTATAGGTGAAATAGCCTCTTTTAAAATCCTATTTATCATGGATCTGGTTGGTTATAAGGTCCCTTTTAGATGATTTCACACTGCTCCCCAAATACACACGCAGAATTTATTTGCTAAGCTCAACTCTGTGGCCTAGTTCTCTGTAAGTTACTTTCTTTTGATACCTCGCTTTGCTTTACCTCCTCAGGTTCAGTAAATGCAGATTTCTGGTAGAAGGTGTGGACACAGACCTGAAGGATCCAAAAAGGAACAGCGAACCTGCTCCTGCATCAGGTGAGAGGGAGCAAGTTCTGTGTTGGACAGCATCTCCCCTCTTTACAGTGTACCTATGATAAAGGTGGGTTAGAATTGCCTTTACTTTCAAATCTCTCACAAATTAAGCTGAATCAATATGTTTTTCCACTGTGAGCATTTGCCAGCCTCTGCAGCTCAGTTTTGCTCTGTATTTTGCCCATGGCTCCATCTATTACTTGAGAAAAGCTTCCTGGAAGAAGTTGGCACCCTTTATTCCTTGTGATTCCTGCTCAAAACTGGTATCTCTGTGGCATAGTAATTATTTTGGCAGTAAGCTGTGAGGGTGATAGTGTCTGGCTGAGAAATGTACCTATTACTCCATGTCTTCTACTCCTCATCCCAACATGCTTGTTTCTTCCCTCATTTTTTATTTCATGCCTTCTGTGTGTGAACTTTCCTTCGGGAAGAGGAGAAAGAAGTATTGTTATTGTATGTGTTCATTGTGTAGCACTGTAAAGTGCCCTTCAATGATCCCCAGCCGGTTTATTATTAACATTGTAAACTACTATCATCCTTCTGCAAACCCCAGGAGAAGCAACCGGGGGGGAAAAAATGACTTTGGATTGATGTGCAGCACAAATGCTAACAAGTGCCACCTCCACTAATTGTGGTGGAGAAGGCTGCGTGCAGGTGCTGCTTGGCACCCAGCAATTACACCACCTGCGTGTCTCATCTAGAAGTAGTGTGGTTTTATATAAGCAGTAGAAATTAATAGAGTTGCTTACTTGTAAGAGCATTCTGTAACAGATGTGAGGACTGCAATGCTGGTGGTCAGGATCTATGCAGTGTGCCATGGCTAAGGGTCTGTCCGACCCTGTACAGTTTGGGTTTCCCACCAGCTGAAGGAATGTTAAGAGTATCTCTGCTATCCCCTTTTTCCTTCTCCTGTTGTCTCTAATAAACAGTATTTTAAGCAACACCTTATGGAGTCTGAGTGCCTTTCCTGCTGGGATCCGTAACGAATGCTTGACCGGTGCATTACGCTAATATCACCCATTATCTAACAATTAAAAACTGTAAATTCTCAGGCTTGATACAAGCTCATCCTCCTGAAGTGAATTTCTCAGCAAATTAAGGGTTTAGATTGCAGTGAACACCTGGGGAAACTCTGCTGCCCTTGGGTTTGCAAGAGATCATGAATATTCATTGCAGAGCCAGCAGAAGGCGAATAGTAATTACATCAGTTCTTCAGGATGAAGCTTGGGAATCCTCGAGAGACCGCGTTATGCTTTGAAATTAAAATATATGGAAAAAAAAAATAAAACGGGTATTATTAGTTCTGTTAAGTGCCTGTAGTAGGTATTACCGTGGTCAAACGTGTCTCCAACGCCCTTTCACGAGTGGGTAATGCTATTAGCCTGCTACCCATTGAGGGCAACGCTGATGCCGGGACTGATGGCCTTACACCTTCAGGAATAAAAGTGCGGTTTTTCTCCTGAAATATCCCCCGAGAGCTTCGTACCCGCCCGTGCCGGGAGGGCAGCGCAGGGGACCTGGAGACACCCGGGAGGCGGCGGCGCCACAGCAGGACAGGGCGGCCTCTCTGGGCCCCTCGGGCCGAGGACGGCGGAGGACGGCGAGGCTCCCCACCCTTCTCCACGACCGGCCCAAGGGGCTCCGGACCACCGCGAGCAGCCGCGGTAGGAGCGCGGCAACCCGGCAGACGCCGACCTCCGCTCCCCCGGGTACGCCCTGCCCTCACCCAAAATGGCGGCTGCGGCGCCTCTCCCGCAGAACTCTCGCGAGGTTTGCGGCGGGGCCGGGCGCTGCCCCGTGCAAATGGCGGCGAGGAGGCCGGGCCGCGCGGGCGGGCCGAGGTGAGGCCGGGGGAGGCGGGCGGTGCTGCTGCCATGGAGCACATCACCACCCCGAAGGTAAGAGGCCGTGCCGCCCCGGGAGCCAGCCGCCGTCCCGTCGGGGTCCTCCCGCGGCGCCTGGGGGTGGCTAGGCCGGGCCGGGGC
>NW_010972698.1:10614611-10653378 GCF_000737465.1 Haliaeetus leucocephalus | reverse complement strand
CGGGGCTCCGCTCGCCGCCCTGCGCCGGGCCCTCCCCGCGGGACACCTGAGGTGAAGCCCCTGCGGCGACGGCGGGCCTCGGCTGGGGCTGTTGTCAGGGCCGTGCGTTTTCAGCGATTTTTCTTTTAAGTCGCGATTAATTTGGGTAAGCGAGCTGGTTTTGCTTTCTTTCAAGGCATACGTATCCTTGAACGTCCCTCGCGCTTCTCAAACGGGTCGCGGATAAGTCTGGAAGGCTTAAAGCTACTTCACGTGGTGTTTAGGTATTTCTTACTGTATCGCCTTGTTGGAAAGGAAATTTTTAGTAAGGGTACTGATCAAAAGGTGTTTTGGGTGCGATTCGTGTAAACATGTATATCAAAGTGCGGAGACCCCCTCCGGCCGAATAAGTGACTCAAAATGTGCTTTTTCAGTTGAATAAAGTGAAACAGGAGCTCTGGGAATGCTGTGCTTGTGACAGCAAAAAAAAAAAAGTATTTACTTCAGGCAGCTGTCAGTCCAGCAGTTGGGTTTTTTTGTTTGTTTGTTTTTTAAATATACCATGAAGGTTGCTGTGTTTTGTTTTGTTTTATTCTCTAGAATATTAGTTTGGGTATGCTCCTTACCCATATTGCCTAAGGTGCTTTGCTGGACCTGCTTGTCTCTAGTGGCCTGAAAAAGGGCAATATTGGTTATAATAATTATACGTGTTGAAAAACATGACATAGTAGGAAGACACAGAGCCGAGACCTCTGCTCTTCAAGTTTCTTTGCTGACATTTACCATGATGTATCTCAGACCAGTGACCCTGTACAGAAGCTTACATATTCAATACCCAGAACTAATTTATCTTACACTGTTAAACTGTTTGTTTTCACTGTCCTTCCAATTCCCCCCCCTCATTATTTTTGTTTAATGTCAAAAGAAAAATTTCGTCTATATTCATTGAGAAGCAAGTACGCCAGGAGAAAATCAATCAAATAACGTAAAATACTTTAAAATTAATATTTTAATATGTCTGTGCTGATGGTTTTTAAAACTGTTTTTATTAATTAGCTTAGTGTGGTTTATGAAATGCGCTTACATGCATAGGAAGTGTGTTACAACAAGTAGCTATTTTTTTAGACTGACTGAGCAGCTGGAAGTCAGTCTGGAGAGGGCTGTTTCTTTCACAGCAACATTTTGATTATACTGAACATGGACAGTCTTTTCTTTCTCAGTGTTTTGTCCTGTTATTTCCGCAACCTTGCGCAGTAATAAACTGTGATCATCTTGGCTACAAATCTAGTAATCCTGTTATTCACAGTGGTGCTATTTGCTTAACCTTTTTGGCTTTAATTGCCGGAGAAATAATTTGAATTTATAGTGTGAAGCTGAGTTAGTGTTGCAGGGAAGACTAATTCTTACATTCTTCTGTCTTACTTCCTGAGCTGTATATTAGAAGTTAAATGATTGCAGTTCGACAAGTGCGTATTTATTTCCTCAATCAAAGTTAAATTCATTTTTTCATACTCTTTTTATATTGCAGGTTGAAAATGTGAAATTACTAGATCGTTATACAAATAGGAAGGCAGCAAATGGGACGTTATACCTGACAGCTACCCACCTTATCTATGTAGATGCTTCTGCTGAAGTCAGAAAAGAAACATGGGTATGTTGTGATACCTGGAGTCTGTTTAAATACAAGTATAAAAATTACTTTATATCTCATATCCAAAATGAACAGGTTTGTGAGTTCCAAAGTTGTAGTGGTCTTTTATAGCATTTTCTTACCAAATGCTTAACAGAAACATCTGTTTTGGAAGAAAATGAACATAATGGTAATGTGACTTGATCAAGGTCGCTCACTGAATTAGTATTAGTTCCAGGAACATAAAAAACTTGTCTAGTTTCCCATCTCAAACTCAATATACCAAGCCACCACAACTGATTTTACAGCTTTTAGAACTACAAAATTAGCACTGAAATTAGCCTTTTTTTATTAATTCTAAAGTAAAATGGGAATGACAAAATATATCGCATGTGGGAGTGGAGCGAAAGCAAAGTGAACCAGGTTTATTTCCTGTTTTTCAGATTCTGCATCACCATATTGCAACTGTAGAAAAAATGCCTCTGACCACGGCTGGATATCCGCTCCTTATTCACTGCAAGAACTTCCATGTGGCTCACTTTGTTATTGGGCAGGAACGTGACTGTCATGAAGTATATACCTCATTGCTTAAACTTTCACAACCAGGTATTTAGGACGGGAGTCTGTTTTGCAAATCATTGAAATGCTTTAGGCTGGAAGGCTTGTCTTAGCAATAGAGAAAGCTTTGCCTGCCAGACTGTTGGTTTTGCAGTGTCAGTGCAGGAGGGGGAGGATGTGAAATCAGAATCGGTTTCCACTGCCAGAGACGATCTGTGTGGGTTGGCTCAGTAAGTAGAGTGCTACCCTGTGGACCAGGGCATTTGCTTCCAAACTAAACACAGGTCTTCTGTGGCAGTGGGAATGAGGTGGTCGCCCATGAGGAACTTCTGAAGACCCATGCAAAGTTCATTTGCCTGACTGAAGCTGTATGCAGCATCTCAGGCTTTTTTCTTGTAGCACTCGTGCTGAGTGTCATATCCCATACCTGGCCATTGTCAGTTAGTCATTTCCGTGACTTAGCTGTTGTCCTTGTGTAGTTCTACCCTTTCCAGTTGATCCAGATGTTCACAGGATTCTGGAATCCCACAGATAAAGCTTTTGGGATCTTTCATTTGTTTTCCAGTAGCATGTTTAGGCTACTCTTCAATGTTTGTCTTCTTTCAGTTGTCAAACCCTGTGCTTCACCCTGGCTGCCCTGACTTGGAGTCACTCTTAAGAGTGCAAGCAAAACATCCTCAAAAGCCTGTGGTCTCTTGTGTCTTCAGCTTTTTAGTCTATCATGGATGAATTCTCAGGCTACTTGTTGTTCTTACAGGACAGCATTCCATCACGTTTCCTACCTGGCTTCTGTCTATGACAGCTTCTGTTTTTTTGGGGTGCTCCATCAGTGAACCAGTATTTGGAGTTCAGTGTTATTACAAGGATGCCATTTGTAATTGCATTTTCTAATTACGTCACTAGTCTAAGGGAAGGGAATTGATAGCACCAGTCTGCTTCGTGCTGGCCATCACATAGGACTTGAACAGAAATACTGTAGTAGAAATGGTTTTTGCTGAGTGGGGGGGGGGGGTTTATTGATATTAAGGTTTGTGGCTATTCCCAGCATCTCCTTTGTGCTCTGAGCTTTGGAGTTTTCTGAGTTTTGAAGTTCTAATTCTAATGCTGCATCTGGCAAGTTTCTGGTGGTATGTTTAAAAGCTGTCACTGTTCTTTCAGTTTTGAAAATTAGAGACTCATGTAGGGTCTTGAAGCGTGGGAGCTGTCACTGCAGGGGATTACATCAGTTTCTTTTGTCTTGTGGTTATTTGTGTAATATGCTGCAGCTCTTTCTTTTGTTCTATTTATGGATTTTAACAGTTCTCTTTTGTCGTTTTAAAATTTCTGTAGGTATGCTTCCTTCATGTTTTTTTTGGCAGAGCATATAATTATTTATGATTTGCACATGTATGATTGACAGCTATGGGTTACCTGTCTGGTAACCTGGCTACTTTATCAGACTCTGACAGGTTTCACTCTGTCTCTGGAGCGCTTGCTGCCTTGGGAATCAGCTGAATGAGTTATTGGTTGGATTTGCATTTTATGAAGAGAGGGAAGGAAATTGGGATGGTAGAGATGGAGGGAGGAAGAAATTACCATTTGTCAGACACAGCCTGAAGCTTTTGTTGGGCTGACAGTAATATTCAAGACATCTATCAAGTTTTCCGTGCGACTCAGAACTCACTGTTGAACGATGAACTTCCAGGTGTGCAAGAGCTGTTTTATGAACTCTTCACAGAAAATATATCTTTTAATACATGTTTTCATTTATGGATTAATTCTTATGATATAAATCTTGTCTAACATGCCTATTGCAGTGAATTCAGTAGGAAATAATTTGTTTGGGAAAAAATTACTACTTTGAAGTTTTAATTAATTCTAACAAAACATTCTAGTGTGCCTCCCTGCATGTGGGAACTGAGTACTGGAAATTCCTGAGGATTTCGATACGAATTGTTGGCACTTGGTGCTACGCTGAATGAAAACCGTAAATGTGAGGTTGAGAAATTTTAAGTATCTATACTCTTCTATGTAGTACTCAATTATTATTATTTTTTTTTAAGGAGTGAGAATCAGTCTATAAATTTGCTTAGAGTAGTAAAGTACACAAAGTGATAAAAGAAAACTTCATGCTTCTGACCTTTGAGGAGGCAGAAGCATAGGGAAGATAGCTGTTATTAAAATATAGCCAACTGTGCAGTACAGTGGCATAGCCCTTTGGCTTCTTTAGTAAATGATTTCTAACTCTCCTGATCTTTCTTGACTGAATAATTTTTTTCAGTCCTTGAACTGGTTGTGATACACCTGCAGCTTGCTGGCTTGCATAGTGTGCTTATCCAAAAGATGGCTTTTAGGAAGAAATGTTGACCTCTCTGTATGTCTTTGTATCTCTAACTAGTTAATTTTTTTCTTCCTTCTTCCCAGCGAAACCTGAAGAACTTTACGCTTTCTCATATAATCCTAAAATGTCTAAAGAGAACCGGGAGACTGGATGGAAGCTGATTGATTTAAAAGTGGATTACCAGCGTATGGGAATTCCAAATGACTATTGGGAAATAACGGATGTTAATAAAGACTATGAGGTAATTCTTGCCCAAAGTAGCCATTTAATGCAGTATCTCTTCTTTGCTATTAATGTCATACAGCAGTCCTTCTACTGCTGCATAAGTGATGCCTCTGGGGAGGAATGAGCTCAGTTGGTTTTAATTGAAGCAGCATCGTCTTGATGTGAAGTTGCAGGTAATGATGCTAAGGAAGAACAGAACAGAGCTGTGGAGTCACCTTGGTTTGCTTTGATCCCCTTGGCAAAGTACCAGATACTTGTTTTTCTAGAGAAATGTCAAACCATCTGTTACGAAAAACCTGAAGTACCCTTAGCTGCTTTTGGTATTTCCAAACCCTGTCCCACCAGGCTGGTGACAGATGTGTGGAAGAGAAATAAATGGCAGTGATATGGCTTGGTGGGGAATGAGGCAGAGTAGACAAAGGACTAGGTAAGGAAGGAAAAAACAGTAATGGAAAACAGACTTCTTTTTTCTTGCTTGGTTGCATCTTCTGCTAAATAAGCATTCTCAATCATTTCAGTCCTAACTGGCTGCTGCTGTTGTTTTCTTCTTTCTCCCCTGTAAGGCCAGGTTGGATCTAAACATTAAATGAAAGCATTTTTCAGCAAGCTTACTCAAACTCCTGCTTCATATTATTTCCCTTTTTATTTCTTCTGATGCTGTATACAGTCAGACCTTTCTGTCTAAAAGACAAAGCAACAACTTTCAGGGCTGGCACCTCCCTTGTGGGAGAGAGAGACAGATGTTTGCATTCGGAAAGAGGCTCTGCTGAGAACAAGCGCCATGAGATGTTCCGTTTCTGGGCAAGCACAGATCCCCAGTGCTGTTGTGGCTGTGAATAGCAACTCCAAGGAAGATACCAATATATTGTCTTGAGTCCCTTCCCCCCTGCCCTCCGCTCCCTTCCCCCACTAGTTTTCTTTACTGTTATGCTTTGCATGGGAGAAATATAAGTCTGTGCTGTCAGAATCGACTGGTAATTTTAAATGACTGTTATCTTTGTATGCCTGAGTTGAGATGCAATGCGAGAGGTGCTTTTTCCATTAGCTGATTAGGGCATTTAAATGTGGGCATCTAAAATCATTAATCACTTTGCAGCTTTACTTGCTAGTATGTAAATCCTCAAGTGCCAGTGCTTTATAATTTCCTCAGGGTTTCCAGCTTCTGTTTTAACATTGTCAGGCCTAAAGTAAAGCCAGACTTGGAGAATAGCTTATCTGTGAAGTATGTGCTGAAAAAACTGTACATTTTTGAGGGGAAAAAGATAAAGCTGGTCTCTGAGGATGCTACCTGACTGCTGGAAGCTCATTTCAAGTTGAATAAGATTGAAGGAACTTTTTAAATATAGTTGTTCTTAATTCCTCTTTTTGTGACAAAGCAGGAACTTTCATAAAATTTATGGATTTAAAGAACTTCCTTTTAATATGTATTGTGTACTGTGCAGTCTGTTCTTTTAGGTTCAGTTGCAAAATTGATTGGTTTATTTTTGGACCTATTCCTGTGTTATTTTTGTAAATACATCTTAACGGCTTGATACACTCTCGCAAACAATCTATTCCTGTTGTTTATAAATGCTAGATCATAAGCAAAAGATGATTTTTTCATGAACTTTTAATTGGTAAGTAGTAATGTGTGGATTTTTTTTTCTCTTTTCTCACGTAGATTTGCAACACATATCCTCCAGAAATAGTGGTGCCTAGAGCTGCTAGTAAGGCAGTGGTGATTGGAAGCTCAAGGTTCAGAAGCAGAGGGCGGATTCCGGTGCTTTCGTACTTGTATAAGGAAAACAATGTTAGTTGTCCATTGTCTGCTGTCTTTGTGGGGAGTAAGGGTTCTACTTCTTGTCCAGTCCCCTTTTAGTGAAGGGAAAGAATGAGATGTAACTATTAGAGTTATATTAACTTCATGTTTGAGAACTGTGTTTCTCTTAGTGGCTTTAATATTAGTTTGTTCTGAGTCACAGAATAAGCTAGTTAAAGACAAACACTTCAGATGCATCCAGAGCTGTGCCAAAAGCACGAACTTTCCAAGCTTCCTGTCTGGAAATTTTGCTTTCAGCAATGCCTTGTTATGTGGGGTTTTTAATCTACTGTTTAGCTATATTGAATCATGTTTTAACAAGATACATGTTAACTCAGCTAGATTTTCTTAGTATTGAAGAGGAGGAACCACCCTGAAATAAATCCCCACTAGCTCAGAATAAGTGAAGGTTTCAGGTTTTTTTTTTCCACTGAAGACCAGAATGTAAATTTTTAACTTTGCTGTCTCAGCAGTGTTTTAGATGCAGATGTTAGGAAAATGCTGTCACAGTCAAATTGTTGTTTTCCTGAGGAAGCGTGCCTTGACCTGAGCAACCGTATGGAGTTGTGCTGGCAGCTATTGAAATTTCCCTAAAGCATACTCAGTGCAGTTGTGAGCATGGAACAGTAACAACTGATAAGCAAAGTTGTGGAAAAGAATGGTTTGGACAATAGAAACAAAGTAGAAAACATGAGAAATGCTAATATCTGGGATACCGATCATCAGGCAGAGCACAGTGGGTTTGAGAACATAGCAATGAAGTTTGCAGCAGTGCTCCTTAGCCCCTCTACTTTCTTAAGATTCCCAGACTTCTAGCTTTGAGAGATACTCCAGTAGTATTTCTGTATGTCCATTTCAGTAGCAGTTTTTCAGGGAAACAATAGGACACTTAAAACCAACAAGTTAGTGGTTTGGGGGGCAGTGCAGTAGAGATGATCTGAACACAGGAAAATATGAGCTGTTGTGTGTTGCAGGCTGCCATATGTCGTTGTAGCCAGCCTCTCTCTGGGTTCAGTGCACGCTGTCTGGAGGATGAACAAATGCTGCAGGCGATCAGAGAAGCCAACCCTGGGAGCCCCTTCATGTATGTTGTAGACACAAGGCCAAAGGTATCTTCCTGGGGTTTGTGGCTACTTTTAAAGGTTGCGTCTGAATTAGTAACGCTGTTTCGAGTTCACTCTTTCACAACTCTGCTAATGCTTTCTTATGCTGCATTAGGTTAAATTGTGTCATTCCTGAATCAGGAATTCAGTATCAGGCTCCTGGTTCGGTGTCTTAATGTGATGAATACTTTTGCATAATAGAACTGCAATGTTAAGAGCTGTTAAGAATGCTTGCACTCCTGGAGTATTCTGGGTTGAGGTTTGTGTTAAGGATGACCTGAAGCAACTGGCAGTCTTGAAGCTGGCTGAGACAGTGAAGCATTTTCCTGAAGAGAGCTAGGTCCTTAATATGTTGAGTTGGAGAGAAGCCTTAGGATTCAGTTCCATGAGCCTGAAGTGCTTTTATCAGCAGACCTGGGAAGAAGTGTGGCTGTATGGAGTCTGATAACAATTCAGAAAAGCAATTACTCCCATTTTTTTGCTTTTGTAAAAATAACACTAATGTTCTCATGATGTGCAGCTTGGAGTTTAGTACAATTCAGCTCTTCTGGTCCATAGCCGCTATCTGGGGCTGGAACTTCGTTGCTGAGTGTAAGAGGATAATAGAGAAACATTCGGAAATTGAAATCTCTAATGACTGTCATCCTGAGGAATTGAATTTAGAAACCAATTCTAGATTGTCTTGTAAGCATGTTGATTGGGAGTGTTGGTATACGCAAATTAGAATACAAGGATTTTCATAGTATGCAATTATTTAAATACAAAGATTTAAAAGTGCTCTGATTATTTTAAAATTGGGCTTTCTGAGAACCTGCTTCACTGTTCAGATATTGCAGTTATTTTATAGAAATTACAGATTTAGTTAAACTATGGCAAGAGCAAGAAGGAAAAAAGTCTTTTTGGGAAAGAAAGGAATGTTTCACCTGTTGTTCCAAGATAGAAATGTCATACTACAAAGAGACAAAATACTAGAGATAACCTATTCTGTAATTATATGTATGCTTGTAGCAATCGCTGCATGTTCTTTTGGTACAGACAGCTTCCAGTATTATAGATGTTCCACTAAATCTATCATTGATGGCAGTTTTGTTCTAAAGTATTTGGTGAAAAAGAATTTATAATTGGTCACATTTCTCCTTCTAAAACAACATGTCTTTCTCTGAATGGTAGAACTGAAGCACTAGGGTTATTTAGTTGTTCTAAAGGTGTCTATATACAGTATCTGACTCCTCTTTCTCTCCTCTCTATGGAGGCAAATCACTCCTCTTTCCAAATTAATATGCGGGGGGGTGAGGTGCTCTTTTTTGGTCACCGGTAAAGATTTCCTGGTAGCTCTTGAACTGTTTTGGGTAATTGTTAGAGCAACTGGCTTCTTTTCTACTTCTTTTCTGCAGTTCCAGTTGGTTGCTGTATTCTTTCTGCTCAATTTTAATATTTCTATGTTTCCCTCAGGTGGCTTTATTTCATCTGTGCATGTATGTCTGTGAAAAGCTTTGGAATTCTCTTACTATTTCTATACCACCATGTATGTATGTTACTCGTAAAAATGGCTTTCCTAGTTTTTACTTTTGTGTGCTTCTGTCTGAATCTTTTTACGTAGCTTCACAGTTAAGGCAGACTCAATGTCTCTTTACCTGTTTTGATGACAGCAGTATTCTGAAATTGGGCATGGTTTTGATACTGCCTACCCTAAGAAATTCTATCCAGGGTCTTAATGAGTCTCTGCATATGACTAGTGGACTGGAGACACTGGCATAATTTTAGTGAAGCAGCTGGAAGTAATGTCTGGGAGGTGGGGAAGTACGTCGGAGTAACAACTTCGTAGAGTGTGTTTTCTCGGAGATTTTATAAAAAAGAAGGACTTGCAAAACAGACTCATTTATTTCTGCATATTGTTGTAATTTTCTGTCTTTTTCTATCCTATTCCTGTTCTCTTGAATTTGACAGTTAAATGCCATGGCCAACCGAGCTGCTGGGAAGGGTTATGAGAATGAAGATAATTATGATAACATTCGCTTTAAATTTATTGGTATAGAAAACATCCATGTGATGCGGAACAGCTTGCAGAAACTCCTGGAAGGTAGGTACCGTCCGTGCAGGTGGCCGGTCTTCATTACCCTTGGCTACTTTTGGACAGAACCTTTTGAGAATATATAAATACTACGTGCACAAGTGCATGTGGACTTGTGTATTGTGGTGGAAGCAGATAATCGAAGTCAATATCTTCCTTTGTTTGCTGTATTGAAGTGGCTGAAAGTGCTAATGTTGTTAAAATGCTTTCCCGCTAGACATTTTCTTTATTATTGTGCTTAGTTTTATAGTGGTTCAAAAATAGCAACTAATACTAACAACATTCCTTAATTGTGCTAGTTACTTAGAATGTGAATTTCTTAAATGTGCCAAATTAAAAAGGCTAGAGAAATATTACATTTTACTGTTAAGATAGTCTTATGGTTACTTTGTGAGCTCTTGAAAGAAAACTAACATAGGTTGTTGAGGAAATACTTTTCTGGGGTTTACTATGTTTATTTTGGAGTATTTCAGTGTTAAACAGTATTTCTGGTTTGAAATAAAATGTTGGCGTGATCTTCCAAAGATCTGTAATCTCATACACACATAGTTCTTATTTTTCATTTCTTTCTGATTTCTTTAACAGAACTTGGTTTTAATACATTAAAATGTATTAAATTAATGTTTTAACACATTAAAATATATTAAAATGCAGAGTAGCTCAGATAATTAAGTTACTCTGTGAGATTGTGATCTTCAGGTAACAATGTGAAGCAAGGCAGAAGAAATACCTGAGCCACTGGAGAACAAGAGGTGAATCAGGCCCATATTTTCACTAATGTAATTTTGGAGAAGTTCCATTAAAGGTGAAGGTGTGGCTTGGATCAAACCAGCATACTGTGCTAGCTGGTTTCCAGCACTATTACCATCTTTGTGCTGACAAAGACTGCAGAACTGGGCAGAGTAGATGCTGCAAATCATTCTGCTTGGTCTCTGTGTTTAGTTTTCTAAAATGTAATACAAGTGCTGTCATTCAAAATACGAGTTTAATATTTTAGTAACCAGCGTAATGGTCGTGTTGCTTCAAAATAGTTCCATAATTGATGCTACCAAGTGCCTGGCCAGGTAGCACTGCAGGATCCATAGTGACCTTGGAGAAAAATGAGGCTATTCGCACAACCAAGAGATTGGCCTGATCACAAGTATAAGTCCTCAATTGCCTGTTCCTGGCAGATTTATTTTGTGGTGGAAGAAGAGGCAGAATAAATACTTGTTTACGCCCATATTCTTCTTCAACAGTGATAAAATCTGTCTCGCTGGTGCTTACGGACTATTGAACTGTATTACTATAAGTATTTTCTATGCTGGGTTTCAATATAGTAATCTGAGTTGCCTTCAAGGTTGGACATGTTATTTCTCTCACTAAATTGGAGCTCTCCTTTCTTTGTGATGGTGACTGCACATTAGTTGTTAGATGTGTGTGCAATGGTGATTTATAGTGAAGTAACAGATCAGTAAACACTTTCTATGTTGGAAAAAACTCAGCTGAAAAAATGAGTTACTGTTTAAAAAAAGAGGAGGAGGATATTTTCAGATCCTCAAGTTCTCTTATAGCTAAAAATCACTGGCTTGTGTATTTGAGTATGCAACCAGTAGTTTCTGTGTCCTTTAGACAGGATGTCGCTACTGACACTTAAAAAGTGTGGAAACATTAGCTTTTAGGATCTACCAAGCTCTGTTGCTGTGAAGAGATAATGAGGAGGTGGGAAAAAGGAAGAGATGTTGTTAACAGAGTGTCAGCTAATTCCTTTGTTTGTGTTCTTAGTGTGTGAAATGAAGTCCCCCTCAATGAGCGATTTCCTCACTGGGCTGGAGAACTCAGGTTGGTTACGGCACATTAAGGCTGTGATGGATGCAGGTGTCTTTCTTGCCAAGGTAAAACTGTACTCCAGCCTGCAGGTGAATTAAAAAATACGTACTTGTCTGTTAGGGACTGCTCCAAGGCTGTGAAGTTGTCTCTGGACAGAAGGTGGGAAAACACTGCTATTCAGATTGGCCTCAGCTCTCAAAAACAAGCCTGCAGTTGGAGAACGTCAAGGGGGTTACCCAGTGGGCTGTCTCCTAGACACTTCCCGTGACTAAATGAAATGCTGTAGGCATTGGGACATTGTCCTGTTCACTGTATTGTAATGAGCAGTTATCTGGGCTTTATTAGAACTCATGTGAAACAAATAAAATCACAAAATGTGAACAAATGACCTTTATAAACGTCTCTAACGCATATTTAGTAGTGCGAACAACTTTTAACCTTATGCTAGTTAGTTATTGAACTGCTCTGCTTTAAATGAGGGAGTGTTTAGACTGGTTTATTTTCTCCTGGTTCTATGTGATGCGGGGACTGCTAATTTTGATTATTCAATGCAGTCTTCATTTCTCCAGAGCTTGTGGCTTTGCAGGTCAGGCAGAAGGAGAAAAGTCACTAAGGCACATGGCCCTTCAGTAATAGTAAAGGGTGTGCAGGCAACATGTGGCAAGAGTAGTGACCTTCTGTAAATGTTGTCTTTTCTCGCTTAAAATTTTCCCATGTAGCAAGCAAGAAGCTATTTTGTGTTTCTCTTCTGCCACCGGTACAAGGGGAAGAAGGTGGTCCATATGGGAGGAAGCTGGGATGAGCTCTTCTAATTTTTCTTGGGAAGTTCCTAGTCCCCATGTGTCCAATTATTATTCTTTACTTGTCCACCAAATTTTTCCTTAGAGAAGGGGACTGAGAATTCTTGGCCTTTCAGAAGACTGAGCATTTTGAGATCAGAGGGTCTTTGTTTCTTGACAGTCGGTGTTGCTGACAAGGCATGCTACAACAGTTTATTCTAGTTGGGGTTTCCTATGGGCTGATGGCTATGTGACTAGAAGTGGTGCATTTCCGTGGTCCAGATGAGAAATGACAAATTTTCCTCTTGGGTTGTAGGCCAGTCAGGTAAATGCAGATAAAGGGATAGCATTTAATTACAGTAACCAACCTAAAAAGCTGCTAAACTGTTCTGTCTGGTCTTTCCTTCACAGGCTGTGAAAGATGAAAAAGCTAGTGTGTTAGTCCACTGCTCTGATGGGTGGGATCGCACAGCGCAGGTCTGCTCCCTGGCTAGCCTCCTCTTAGATCCATTTTATAGGACTTTTAAAGGCTTCATGGTAAGAAGACGAATGTTGGAATTTCAAAAATAAAAAGTGCTTCCTGTATTTGAAATGTAAACAGGCCCTAATTAAATGTTTTAGGCCATTTCCTGGAACAAACAGTAGGTGACCTATATAAAACTAGCTTTGATTCTATAAACAAGCTTTAATTGCTGTGAACAGCATGGGCACAAAACAGCAGTGGTTGATTTACAATTCCCAAATCTTTGTTTCCTTGAATGTCCACATGAGAGCCACTAATGAGACATTTCAGCAAGAGATGAGTGAGCAAAGGATGCAACTCTGGCAGCAATCCACAAAAAAAGCAGTGAAGAAGCTTGTCATTTAAGACTGTTACAGTGAATGGTCTCTTCTCTGCTAGGATTTAAAATTGGGTGAACTCATTCTTGTGCATAGGGCAGCATATAACCTGTATATCATGTAAAATCTGTGCATCATTAAAGAACTTTTTTGAAGCCATTACACGTGAATTTGGCCATTTGCTTCTACTCAGACTTTTTCTTATTTGAAGCCATCACTGCATAAATATAGTGCAATCTGTGATGGTTTTTTTCCATTCATCTCTTTTTGTTAAGTACCTGAAAGATAGACTGCTGCTCTTCGTCAGAAGAGTTCCTTAAAAGAAACCCTGAAATCAGAATAATGCAAATTTTGCCTCCTGCAGTGTTTTGCACTGCTAGGACTGTTTCCTTGCATTCTGTGCTAATTTTTTTATTATTTATTTTGCTTCTGGATTATACTGCAATGTTTTAACAGTTAAAATTACATCAGAGTGTGAAACTTCTGCCTAGGCTTTGGCTGTGCTCTGGACAATTCTGTATGAACTAAGAAACGTGATTTTGATTAGGAACAGGAGCAGTAACTCCAACAGACAAATGCTTATCTGTCCTCTGAGCAAATGGTTTATATGCACAAATCCTATGACAGTGGTTATTCCTGAATGAATGCAACAAAAGTGTAGAGAATGGAAAAATTTGAAAAGCAATATAACTTAAGTTTTCAAAGAACTTTGTTGTGAATTTCTGCCCTCCTTTTGTTGTTTAAGTCTCTGGATGATGATATCAGGAATTGATCTTTAACTATGATCCAGCAAGGCAAGTAATAATGGATTTAGCATCAGTCATTTGGTTCCTTATGAGCCGTGTGTTTAAGGAAAATACTGCTTCCTTATTTTCTTACATATTGCACAGGCATTCTCTTTAAAGAGAAATAGCCATGTAGTTTTCCTGATTTCATCCTGAGCTCCTCAATTCACAGCTGTACTTCTTATATTCCTATTTGTATGTTAAACATTTGTTGAATTCCACTTGCTGATTTATTTTGCTGAATATCATGATACTCTTTTCTGAATTAAATAGTACATAGTGTAATATTAAGCTGTTAATTCTTTTAGATCAGCATGTTTATATATTATGATTTTAACAACATAGAAACTCTCTCAAGGTATTACTGGGCTTGCTTGAAATAACTTCTGATTCTAACAGTGACATTGTACTCTAAATCACTGTTACTATTTTCATTGGCTTCTATGGATACACTCAGTAGGGTCAGCAGGTAGCATTGATTGTAAGCTTTTTAGTGTTTAACATCAAAGGCTTCATTTTGCTTTTTCTAAACAAAGTAACGGTCTTTTTTTAATCTCTGTTTTGAAACTGAAGGTTCTAATAGAAAAGGAGTGGATTGCAATGGGCCACAAATTCTCACACAGGTAAGAAGAGCATGTTATCTTGGGTGCAGTGACTGGGTGAAGACTTGGCTATGAAACTAATATAGTGTTTTCAGGTTCGTGTACTCCCATGAAAAATTTTAAATGAAAATAGAGGACAGAGGAGAGAAGATTTGGAAAGCACTGGAGTGGGTGACATAAAGCCAGTATCTGCTAGGGCTGTTATTTCACCAGTGCTTTTTTTATTACTTTACAAAATCATACGGTCTTGAAGAAATTGTATTATGAGTGTTTTCCTACCTGTAAAATCACATTTGTATTGTATGAGGAGTACTGATGTTCTGGCAAGACACGTTAATTCTTCTGCAATCATCTCCTGGAAGAAAATATCAGCTAATGTTTTTCAGGACTTTTACCAAGTTGAAAGCATGAACTTGAGCCCAATATAGTGCTAAAAAACAATCTGACCTGCATTCTCTAGGCACATTAAAAATGCTATCATTCCTGTAATTGATAGCCTGCATCTAGTAGGGATATTACCTTGAATTACGTCTTGTTATATTTACCATACAGAAATTAAACTGAGATGGTCCAGAAGAATACGAGGAGGGAAGGGACTGGTCTGTTCAGTGGTGTTAACTTGCTAAAAATTGAAGCTTTGTTCTCGATGTGAAACTGATTCCTGTATTTAATAATAAAACAAATCTGTTTCCTTAAAGTATATCTGGGGGGAAATAAGCGATATGAACATCCTTATACTGGTACATAAGAAGCAGCAGTCAAAGATAAACTGGTCATTATTGGCCAAGTAAATGTTCTGTGGTCATTGCTTCTGCTTCTTTAAGGACTCTTCTTACCTTTCTTACTTTAAGACCAAAAAAACCCCAGAAACCAAAACCTCCTTCTGTTACAAAGGATTGTTCCAAATATGAGAACTTGGCAATGGATACAAAAAGTACTTGAGACATGAATTTCAGCATTGACTGAGAATATGAACTTTTATTCCAGTAGACAAAATCATTCCTCTCATAGTGGTGGCCGGTGCCTTACAGTTCTGAGGGAAATCAATCCTTTATGCTGCTTCTTAGGGTATTGCAGTTGGAATCACAGAACCAGGAACTGGGACTTGATCGGCTAGATTTCTGTCATAAGAAATCTTACTTCATTTCTCCACTTAAGTTTGGGGATGCTTTGTTCCTTTCTGTGGATTTCCAGGTTATATCCCTTCCTAGAAAAGGAGAATTCTTCCCCAAGCTTTTTCTCTTAGGAAAGAACAGTCATTACAGTACAATAGAGTGTTGGCTGCTTTCCAAAAATGCTATTATTCCTTTTCTGATTGTTTTTTCTTTTGTGATGAGTTGTAATGAACACCAATAGATCCCTGGCTAGATTTTTATAGAACTAGTAGGGTTATTCTGAACTTCATCTAAAGCTGTAAAAATATTTTTAATTGTTGTTTTGGGATTTTCTTTGTTTGAGTTGGTGGGGTTTTTTTTTTTCTGTCTGAGTAACTGCCTACCAGAATTTCACTCTTGATGTCCATGTGGAGCAAAATCAGGTTGTTCTGTTGCTGCCTGTTGTGGCTATTCCTGCACCATGAAATATTCTCATATCCATAGAAGATTGTAGAGGATGCTTTTCCCCCCCACGCTGTTTCTTATTATTCCTGGCAGACAGACAGAATCCCACCAATGTCAACTTTTCTTCCCCAATTAAGAGCTAGCATTAGTTTCTTATATTTGAGCAACAGATGTTTTTTGGGAGAATATTGGGGTTTTTTTCCCTTGTGCTAACGTTGTAGCATAGGCTCAGGAACTCCTATTTCACAAATATTTCTTGTGATGCTTGCAACTGTTATGTAGGCTCTTCCATTGCTAATTTTACTTTAGAGAAAGGGACATTGCACAATTCTTGTCACTTCTACCAGGCACCCTTGGAGAACAAGTAATGCTGAGGGTGGTACACCTTAATATACAGTTGCTGTAAGATAAACCATGTGGGGTTTTTCTCTGACTCTGCAGAATAATTTCTTATTCTAGTAGTGAAAAAAACTTCCCAGTTGTTTAATGCTGAGGGGATTCTTTTTTTGTCGGGTGACACACAGTTTAACCTTGTTTTGCTTGCATTTTTCTAGGTGTGGCCATTTGGATGGTGACCCCAAAGAAGTATCCCCTGTCTTCACTCAGTTCATTGAATGTGTCTGGCAGCTCATGCAGCAGTTCCCGTGCACATTTGAGTTCAATGAGCGTTTCCTTCTTGAAATCCATGACCACGTCTACTCCTGCCAGTTTGGCAACTTCCTTGGGATCTGTCATAAGGAGCGTGAGGATCTGAAGTGAGTTGGCAGTTTATAGAGCCAACAGTCTAGAAGTCCTTTTAAATGTCAGAAAAAGGGCAGGTAGTGTTTGTGTGTTTTTAATGTAATTGTAGATTGGTTAAGGTTAACACTGTCTTGACAGATGCTTCTGTTCTACAGAAGTGTGAAAAAAAAATTAAAGATTAATTATATCCCCGAAGACAGATGTTTCAGCTTGGCCCACAGTAATAACTTGCAGATACCCCATTTGGATTAGATAGTGTCCATTTTAAATTATTATATATTCCTCAGTGATGTATGTTGTGTTTATGAAATTAATCAGATACTGTGTAAAAGATAATTCATAGCTCCCTTAATCTAATTCTACTCAGAACAGCTAGCGTTATTAATCCACTTGATTCTTTTTTTTTAGTGATTAGATGTTCTTTGTAATTGACAGAATCTTTGAGAAGACCCATTCTCTGTGGCCTTTCCTCTTACAGAAGAAGCAAGAATTGAGAAATCCTTTGTACAGAGGATTTACAGCATACAAAGAGCTTCAACCAAACACACTACCTTTCAGTTTCCAGTAAGTTGCTTATTTGAGAAAGGGGGCATTTCTTTCATTGTAACGTAGGTTGGTAATTAAAGTTTAATAAAACAAATTTTCACTGATTAGCATGGTTTGTTTTACCTTTCCCCTCCATTCCTCATCCATAAACTGAGAGTAGTAGTGCACAGGTAATTGCTAAATAAGTGCAGGTACTGTAATTTAAAATAATATTTTTTTCTTTGGTGTTGAGAAAGAGGGTGGGGAAAGGTAAGGAAAAGAACTTCACATGTGTAGATAGACCCACACACACACTCTGCTTGCTCTGTCAAATTTACATGATAGGGTGGGCAATTGTTAAAGAAAGTTCCTCCTTTTCTCCTTTTTAATATATATTAAGGAAGTCTTTCAAACAGGAATTTCAGTGCCCAGTCACACCCAGGTTTATACAGTCAAGGTGGTTTTCACAAGAGGGATTTCTTGTTGCCATGTCTGTTTGCTTGCCCAGGGTGTTACAGCTGAAGTGGTTAGTTTTGCTTTGTTTCTGGCTCACTCCTGTTCTCTGCTGAGAGAGAGAGAGGGATGCAAATGTGTTTTTAAGTGCTATGTGTGGTTACTGACAGGCAAAGGGTTTTAATAAAAGTAGGAAGGTAGGACAAACTGAGGGCTTGAAGGTGAACTGACCAAGCCTCTGGTGAGCCTGCTAGAGAAAAAAAGTGTGTTTTTGTCTTATGCTAATACCTACTGCCAGTGCCTGTGGATCATAAGGCAGGAGTACTTAAATCCTCAGAAATTTTTTTTTTGAACCTTATGAAAATTTGTCCATTAAAATCAATTACTAGTCTCAATTTGGTGAAAATTTTTCCTTAAACAGCATCTAGTTTGTTGGCCAGTAGTGTGCAGTTGGCCACCTAATCCTCTTTTCTTGCCCTGTTCTTGAGGTTTTGGTGTGGGATGTATAATCGCTTTGACAAAGGAATGCATCCAAAACAGCGTGTGTTGGATCATCTGCTAAGCTGCATGAGCCAAAAGATGAAACTGGAGGACAATGCATCTGAACTGGAAAATGTGAGTCCTGAATCTTAACAATATTTAAAATCACATGATGGTTTTGGCAAATATAACTGGGATTGAACATTGGCACTGAATAATTGTTTCAACATGCTGGGCGGAGCTGGGCAAAATGATGGGTTAAATGATGTTGCTGTAATAAATAGGTTTGATTACCCAAAATTCTCATCCACTAGGTAAAAGCTGTGTTTGGTCAAGTTCTGTTGCAGACTCATGATGTTCTAATTCTCTAAACAAAGCAGGTGTTAAAAGAACATCTGGGTTTCAACTCCACTTCCAGCAAACTTCAAGGGAGAGGGAGAGAAGAAAAGAATGGGCCTGCTTTCCCCCGCACATAAATAACATGAATATATAAAAATATTCTTGGTTTTGGCTTGTCCCCACATTTTGCTTTCCTGCCTTCTCATTTGCAAGCCCCATTGGAAAAACTGATGATCGACCAGGTATTAAAACAGTTGAGTTACTTAAGTGGGTTTTCATGTAATGGCCAAAATGTAGCTGGATCATGTAGGCTGAATTATCCTCTAAAAGTGGCTACCTCGGATTTGAAGTGCTTTGCTAAAACAAGACTGGGAATCTGGCACATGTACTACTAGTGTTCTGTGGTATTGGAGAGCAGAGATCTTCTGTCCAGAATAACCAGTTTCTCTCCTTCAACCCAGAATAATAAAGTAAACAGCAACACACTTCATAGTTTGGTCAGTTCTGATCAGATTCCCCAGAGTGCTATATTTCTCTATGTGAAGATGTAGATATCTATCTCAGCAGTGCAAGACAAGGAAAGAAAAAAGTAGTCTTGTTAGCTTTTGAAATGCTGTAGGTTTGTGTTTCCATATGTATTGGGGCTGGCTGAGATGGAGTTTATTTTCCCCATAGCCCTTATAGTGCTGTGCTGTGTATTGGTAGCTAGAAAGGTGTTGATCACACAGCAGTGTTTTGGCTACTACTGAGCAGTACTCACAGCATCAAGGCTGTCTCTCCAACATTCCCTCCCCTCACCCCCAAACGCCAGTAGGCTGGGGTGGGCAGGGTCTTTGAAAGGGGATGAAGCCAGGAGAGCTGAAACAAACTGTCCAAAGGGATATTCCATACCATATGACATTGGCTCAGCAATAAAAGCTAAGAGGAAGGTGGGGGAGGCATTCGTTGTTATGACATTAGCCTTCCAGAGCAACCACTACATGTACTGGAGCCCTACATCCCAGGAAGTGGCTGGATATCACCTGCTGATGGGAAGTAGAGAATAAATCTTTTGTTTTCCTTTGCTTCCATGCATGGCCTTTGCTTGTGCTGTATTAAACTGCCTTTACCTTGACCCATGAGGGTTTTTTTCCATCTTATTTTCTGCCCCCTGCCCCATCTTGCTGAGGAGGGGAGTGACAGAGTGGCTTAGTGGGCACCTGGCATTCAGGGTCAATCCACCACTGTCCTGTACAGCTGCCTGAAAGAAGTGTGGCTTTTCTTTATGCTCAAGGCTCTACTTCCAATATCCTTTCCATGCATATTTAAAAACAAACAAACAAACAAAACCAAAAACCCAAGCCACAAACAAACCAAAAAAAACCCTAAAAATACAGTAGTGGGAGAGTCCTCTAAAAATACACCAGGAAGAAGACCTATCAGTGTCCTTTGTTAGGTTAATGTGAATGCTGAAAACTTTAGTTTTATTAATTAAACAATGATGTTTGTATCAAACATGTAAGGGTCTATGCCTATGTACTTTAATGCTGGATTATAGAGCTGAAAAAGAGGCACTGGCACAGGCCTATTATGTTGACAGTTGTTTTTTGTGTATCTCTGACATCTGGGAATAATAGCTTTCTTTTTTTTTTAATGTCTTTTTATTTGTGTAGAAACTTCCTTTCCTTGATGGTCCTTTGCCCAGTGAAGCTTGCTCCTTATCTAAAGTAGGACGTGCTGCTTCAAAAACACCGATGCTCAACACTCCTCAGGATTATGAAGGGGAACCACCTCCTGTGTTGAGCAATGGTGCCTCAGCAGGGGATATTGATGTTGTGTCAGATGTGGACCAAAAGCACAAAGAGAACCTGTCTCCTCACCAGGACCTCCATGATCTTAATGACACCGTTAACATGTTAAACGCCGAAGCTAAGGATGGAAAGCCTCAGCACCATTGATCAGCTCTGAGAACTGTGTTCAGTGAAGCAGGCGCTTGTGGTGGTGAGGCGTAAGGGAGCTGTGCCTCCGTGAGGGTGTAGACCACCTAACCATTTACAGCTAAGTGTGAGTACGTATGTTTGCAGGGAGCTGTGCTCGCTGTAGAGAAGATGGTCCCCGTTTGGTTTGGTTTGCATCGTTTTGCAGTTCAAATGATGAAGATGTGTACAGAGCTGCCCAGAAGGCTACCTTGAGTTAGTGTAAACCTTATTTTTCAGTGAAAACACAATGTGTGTTTAAGGTTTATGACTGCCTGCCAGGAATGGTATTTCAAGCTGAAAGAAATCTTGGCCAATTAACATGAGGCTTAGGAGTTGTGCAGTGTTTATAACCGGAGTAGGAAAGACGCGGTCCATTTGTTCTCAGTGGTGGTGCAAGGTCGTCTTAAAATGATAAAAAAATTCAGTTCATCTTAAAAAGATTAAAAAAAAAAAAAGACCCAAACTTTTCTTAGCTGTGAATGAATCTCTGCATGGACCCTCACCTTGTGGCAGAACTGATTCATTTTTTGTTTCCTATGCATATTTGTTAAACAAAAACAAACCCCCCTGTGCCTTTTTATGGAGACCGTTTTAATGTCTAGCCACGCAACGTACTATTTTTATTATTGTAGTGTAGAGTGTAGTATTTGGTCTTCTTTGTAGTCAGTATTTTTAAACAAGGTTTTTTATCTGCTGCCGGCTTCTCCAGGATCTTTGCTGATCCCCTGAGTTTAGTAGCTTCTTTCTAAGCTGACCTTTCAAAGAATAAGCTTTTATGGACCTCATTTCCTGATTGTCAGAGTGCAGCAAGCCACAAAGACAGCCTGTAACACGTGAATTTTTGACAGAGGGAAGATTAGAAATGAGAAAAGATAGGAAAAAAATTATATGATATTTTTCTCTTTTGTTTTGTTTTATGATCTTGGTTAAATTGAAGCAAGAGAGTAACTCTTTGTTCTAAGCTGGAATCGATGTGCTTTCCTCACATCCATCGATGAGGCAATAATTACAGATTAGGTGTGTTCTGTTATTGAAATGGGGCCTAAAATGATTACTTCACATCACATGCTGAGTGATTATAATGAATGTTATCTTGGATGTTAAAATTATATGAAGCGTAGAGATGTTTTGTCTGTACTGTCAAGATGTGGTGAGATAAACAATATCTCTCACGGCAATGAATTTCTAATTTTGTGAAGCTGGTGACAAAACGTAAATTGGGATGTGACCCCTTGTTGGAACAAGAAGTGGACATCTTTGCTTGTGGCTGTGGCTCCAGCTTGGACTCACTCCAGTGCTTGTTAACACTACTTGGTTTCTTTAAACTGCAGTAATCTCAGCTGGAGATACTAGTTCAAAGTTGCAGGTTTAAAACAGAGATGTATATTCCATTTATACAGAAGTCTTGTGAAGAAACAAGGGCTTGTCTCCCCAGGGAAATGGATGGCCCAGGAAAGCTGTTCTACAGTACTTGTTCCAGACAAGCATCTATAGATGTGCTTAATTGCACAGAGAGTCCCTTTGTGCGGCTTAATTTAAGATGCTTTTCTGCTTTCTTTTGGATCCTGTTGTTTAAATTAATGCTGCCATTAGGTCTTTAAATCAGTTTTTCTCTTTTATGAAAACTTGAAACAAACTGAACATATTTTCTAAGTTAGCCCTCCCAGTTTACAATAAAAAGTAGAAACATTCCATTATAGCATCGTAAAATGCAGTAGCCATTGTTCATATGCTTATAACGTACGGTGGAATGACTAGGTTAATTTCAGTGTTCAAGATAAAATAGAAAATGAAAAAAAACCAAACCCACAAACTCCCCTGAGTGTCTCACTTTGGGTAAGAAAATATATATTTTATTAAGCATATCAAAAGACCCAAGGAGAAAGAGTAATACCTGAGAACACAGAGTTTCTTCAATGCCTAGAATGGCAAGAGAAACTTTTTAAAGTGTTGCAGGTATTTCAGTCTTAAAGCAAGTAATATAGTTGTTTTCAAGGTAGGAGTGAGAGAACTACAATGTGTGATTGATTTAAAAACTAAGCATATAAAATACTGAAGCAGATAGGCTTAGGTAGAAGATGGTAAAAATTTGTTGTGTGGGTGCATATAAAAAAATACTGCATCATCCAACAGCTATATATTTTATTTTGAAGGATGCACGTTTCTGAATGCATCTTTTTTTAATCTCAAGTATCTGCTGTTGAGTCTCTTTGCTCCTAACAAGAGATCTGCTAAGCTCCTAACATTAAGCTAGATAGTCTACCAGCCTTTTAGCTTTGCTGTATCCATGTACTCCTCAAGCAAAGAGATTGCACCCTAAGTCTTAATCTGGCTGCTCTAGTTACCCAGGGTCTGGAATCTGCTGTAGATTTCCACTGGAGGGTATTTGGGAGATTATTTCCTTTTGCGTCTTCATAGTGTAAAAGCTCAATTTCACACGTGCACTTTGCAGTTTGGAGCCCGTTTCATATGGACTGATAGATCAACCCTGTCTTTTCTTTGGAGGTGGTAGAAGAGTGTAGTGGATAGTATGCATGGCTTCTTAAATAGATAACTCCAAAATGGTAAATGAGACCAAGACCGGCAGTTTTTAGGACCAGTTATTCTAGATATCATTGTTTCTTTTAATGTGTTCTCTAGTGAAAATTAGAGATAGAGAACTGTAGACAATTTTGACTGACTACTTGAGGGATTTAGGTATGCCATTGGTTAATCATTGCATAAAACCATTTTTCAGAAGGTTTCTATAAATGTTTACACATCGCCTTGTCTTTTGAATTACCATAGATTACCTTGAAAAAAGTATAATAATCTTTGCTTATCCGTAAAACGTCACGCTGACATCTCTACAAACCCTTCTTGACTACAATATTACTACAGGTGCGTATAACCATGAAAAGATTACTTCATACACTGAAAGTATTAGTAAGCTTTTAGTAATCTTGCTGCTTTTGACTTCAGTAACAAAACAATGGATGACTTTATACTTTGAAATGCAAAACCTAGCCAAAAAAAAAAAGGTAATGGTCTGTCTTTTTAAACCTCTTGGATTTAATATATACAAACCTGGTCAAAGTCTACAACATACTAAAAATCATTCATGCTGGTGCTGTAAATGTACAGAGCTGGAAAAGATTCCAGGGTTTCCGGGCTTTCCATGAGATTATTTGTTTGAAAACCGATTAGCTAGAAGCTTTGTAGTTTTGACGGAAACTCTTGGGTGTTTCAAGACCAAAAATGAAAAGCTGTTCAAAGCACTGCAGTGCGTCCTCAGGTCTCTGATCAGCTAGGATTGGCTTCCCAGAGCCTTGCAGAAAGCCTGTGTTCACTTGTTGCGGAGTGTCCTGCTGACAGTGGTGAGCGACTTGATTATATGTTCCCTAAAAGTGTTGAAGGAAATCTAAAAGCTGTTACGTCGGAATCTTCTTATGTAAGCACTGTGTAGGTGAAAAGTTACTATAACTTATTTATTCCTAGTGAAGCATCCATGCATCGTGAAGTCACGAATGCTGGGTTTTTTTATTTGGAGCTGTTAAGTGAGCAATGCAACTTGCTGCTTTCCGTTTGGACTCCTCTGACTGGGAGAACTGGGTTGGAGGAGGGATCCTATTTGCTGCGGATGGGCTCTGTTTGTGTAAAACTTTCTTTTCTGGAGTACCTCTTGCTTTACTAAGATACTCCATGGTATTGTGGTTTCATGCCTGTACATAGTATCTCTCTTGCTACAAATAGGTATAGCATTGCAATGGGCAAGCGCCTGTAATATTCTGCGTTAAAGCTACTACTTTGAAGTAGAAGAGGGACTCGTGTAGCTTTATTTCTTGGTTGAAAAGTCTTAATGTGAACTTCACAATGCTGGATTCTTAAATTGTATTTTGTTTCGCAGTTGTCACCTGTGGTAGAGAAAATCCAATCGGTGCTGTTTGCTTTACAGAAAAAAAGGGAATAATTGGTTTGCCCACAGATGTTGTAGTTCTCAATTGGCCCTCTTTCATGGGAGAGAAAAAGCAGTTTGTTAAAGCCTATAGGCATAACATACCTCTAGCTGCATGTTCTGTTCCTGCTCTTAGTAAATGCCTTTCAGTTAAGTGTTAAGGAGTAAAATGCACCTGCTGTGTGGGTGTTCACTGGTACATAAAGCTACCCTGGATAGGATGGGGAAGGAGGCTTGCTTGTAGGTAGCTGGTAAGCTTCAGTTTGCTTCAGTAAGCTTCTGAAGTCCTGGTGAGAGATTTGCTGGGAGCTGAATGTGCGCAGAGCTTCACAGGATCTCTGCCTCGAGTTAGAGCTTGTTGGGTTACAGGTGGAAATCTCCATGTGGGTGAAGTGCCCCATGTCTGTTGTTTCCACCACGTTTGGAGATAGTGAGCCATAATAGGTCTCAGAAAGCACCCTTGCATCTAACAAAGCTGTAGCACCTGCAGGGAAAGCATTTAAAAGACCTCTTGTGCCAGACGCTGCTTTGGTTCACTTTCTGGCAAAACTGGTCTTCGGGTAGCTTCAGTGCCTGACGGTTGCTCCCCCAAAGGGACCAGTTCTTGGCACTGCTTAGTAATGAATATTTGCAAGTGACCAGGAGAATTCAAAATGTCTGCTGTTTTGCTCTTCTCCCCTTCCCCACCACTCTGTGTTGAGTGCTGCGGTCATTTTTGTACGGACCTAACACAGTTATTCCTTGTTTACATACTGTCCCTCTGGCACATATAGGCACTTAGTGTGCCTCAGAGCGGAGTGGGGGGAAGAATCTGTTCTGAATGTAGTAGTTTTGTTTTAATTAATACACAGCACTTAATTAGATGAGGAATGTCTCGAACCAGGTGATGTTAAAGTCCATGTTTTCATAAGCATCTTTAGCACTAGGAGCAGCCAGGTCGGTGCCAATTGCAGTCGGTGTAATTTGTTAGGGCAAGTATTTTAATGTACAGTGCTGCGTCCTTTTGGCATCTCTGAACTACAAAAGCAATGCAGAAAGAGGGTAGGTTAGAACGGCTGACCTATATCTCTTCTCATATCATTTATCTATGTATATGCGTCTGTATTTATGTAGCAGCATACTACTGGAATAACTTGTAGCACTGGATCTAGTCATATGTAACTGAGCACACATGTACTTTTCCTATCGTCCACAAACTGATCTTTGTAGGAATGTACCTAAAATTGTGTGTAGTACTCGGCTGAAAATTGTAAATGTTTTTGCTCTTTCTGTATGTCAGTCGCTATTTTTGTCGGTGTAACTGTTGAGGGACAATTGTATAAAATTGTGGATGATGAAATCCCGTATTCTTGAATGTGCTGCAATGGCTGTATACATGTAAGTCATTTTAGTTAATGCACTGCTTAAAAAGAAATTGTACCATGTTTAGAGGAGCACTGTGTCTTTTTTTTCTCTAAATGTATTTGTTCCATGAAGTTTCACTTGTATTACAGTTTATTTTTATTCCCTACAAAAATAAATACCTTGCCTTTTTAAAGTAAATGACTAGGCTGTTTATTGGTTAATTAAACTCAAAGCAGAACTTCACCCTTTGAAATGTGAAATCAATTAAAGACTCTTAAGTAGTGAGCCTATCTTATGGTGAGTGTGATTCCACTTTCCCTTCTTTTACAGAATAGAAACCAGGTGACCTCATTGGTTTCAAAGGGACTGCTGAGTGCAGCACTGCTCAGTCTTTAAAAAAAAAAAAAAACAAAACCAAACACAAAGTAATAATAGTGAAGCTGTATTAAATCTTAGTATCTTCTGCACAGTTTGTTACTCTGATTTTTTTTAATTCGATTTTTCTTTCTGTATGAAAACAGAATACCTTTTCTGTGTTTTCTTCCTCCTGGAAAGCTGTCTAACCCTCACTTGTGGATAAGTCTGTTTACAGGTGGCTCCAGGCTGACTTAAAAAGCTTTCCGGGAAGGAGCTAGACCTTTCTTCTGGCTGGCTGTAAGGAATAGAGTCTGACCTTTGTGGGTGTGGTGTGGTACCAGGTGAATAGATGTTTTTTCTGATAGCTTTGAATGAAGAATCCACAGTCCAGCTGCTGATGGTATCATTTAAAAATGCTCTTTATCCAATTCTTTTTAATTGTAACTTCAGTAGTGAGTCAAGGTGGGGGGGTTTTTTGAGTGCAAACTGAAGTGAGGTGGGAGAATGCTTAAGGAAGAGGGAGATTCCAGGTGCACAACTTGCCTCATGTTTATAACCAAGGTTGGAATTGGTGCTTTAATAACTTACAGCTGTGCAGCAACAGTCAAATCCAACAATTAAATACAGATTTGCAAAGCAGAGAGAAATTAAGTGATACATGTTAATTTTATGTTTATAAGGCTTTACAGAATGCTTCAGGATGCCATTTGGATTGGTAAATTAATGTAAATGGTTTAAATCTGGCAAAGCAAGGTAGGCTATTTTAGTAATTAATTTTAAAATAAGCATCTGGAGGGTTTTTCTTAATACCCTGTGTGGGAGCTGGAGGAGCTGAGTGACAGGGATGTGACTTGCAGAAGAACATGCAGAAGGTCAGCAGGAGAGATGGAGGAACCATTTTTCCCAGGGCACTTTAGCACCAGACTGTTCAGCCTCTGCTCCTAAATACAAAGAGCCCTGAACCATCCATCATCAGTGTGGGGGGGTCAGCCTGTGAGCAAAAGGAATAGAGCCAGGACCAATACCTGTTACCCAGCCCTGATGAGTATTTTCCACTGCAATGTGTGTCCTAAAAATGGGTATTTCTTTTCTATTATTAAGGCAAAAAAATAAGCCTGACACTTGGGTATAGTCAGTCCCCAGATATTTCAAAGTCTTTTTTCCTTCTTGCTAATTTTAAGTGTTCTTAATGTTGCCAGTGAAATCCTTCATTTACCTCAATTAGATTTGCCTTGCATTTAATTGGATTATTAGCATTAACACTGACTCAAATTGATAAAGCTGTAATTTACACATTTGGGGAAAACTTACTGTCTGTTTGACAGCATCTTTGCTGAGGATGATTTAAAACTTCCCTGTTGAAGCTAACTTTAGCTTTGAGGGGGCAGGTTCCATTTAGAGTCATTGTAGGAGTATTGCTAAAGACTTATGTTTTTAACAGCTCTCAGGAAATACCTTATGCTGAATAAAAATACTGATCATTAAACTTGATTGGCGGTATGTACTGAAAGATCACTGTTTTAAGGTCAAGTCTGCTGTTCTAAGTTCAGATAGAAAAAGCAGTTGAGTTAGCCTGCTTTCTTGTTGAGGTTCAGGTTCATATGTGCCAAGGATACCTTGAAATATTGATTTGTTTTCATTCTGCATCAGTGTGTTTGTTGCAGTAGAGCAATAATACTTGATTTTTTTGGTAGCAATGTAACTTTGTACTCAAGTTTTATTTGGTTCAGTTACCATCACTTAAAGATGGCAGTGATGATTTGGTAGAGGTATATTGGTGTTAAGGCTTCGTGCATATATGTAAAATGGACAAACTCTGCTGGTATTGAAATTTTTGGGTTGATGACTTAAAAACAAAACAACCAAAAACAACCAAACAAAAAAACCAAACAAAACCACAAAAAAACCAAACAAAACCACAAAAAAACCCAGCCAACCCAGACCAGCAGCACAAAAAGCATCTTTTAATCTGTTTACACAGGCAAGGACATGAGATACTCCCACTGTTCTCAGTATGGTGCAGGAATAGGATTGAACCTTCACCGTAGCCATTTGCTGCTGAGGTGTCTTAATTGTAATTTCTGCCACATGTGATCAGCTTCTAAATCCAAGTGTTCTCCTGTAACTTGTATTTTCTTTCATTTGAGGGGAGTGGAGGGGACTGGGGCAGATACAAAACCCAGTAGCCTTAAGAGTAATAACCTTTCTGTAAGTCAGACCAGAGCCCTGTTTCCCATGACTCTGTTGCAGTGGTTTTGGGAAAAGTGAACACTACTTACTGAATCTTGATTCACAGCCCCCCAACCCTCCCCCGCCTCAACAAAGAACAGTTCTCAGAGCGTGCTCAGCTGTGGGAGAGAAGCAAGGAATCCAGTGTGAGTGGGAATCAATAAAAATATATACATAAGCCCCCTTGCAAAAAAACCCAACCAAACAAGTATGGATCTGCAGAATTAGCAGGCGCTGCTTTTGGCCGATAGCTTTGCAGGCTGGCACACCGGGAGCCAGGCAGATATATGGACCAAAGGCTGTGGCTGACTGGACTCTTCAAAACTGGAGTATTCTGTAAGTGTTCCAGTTTTTGTGCAGTATCTAAGGGCAGTCCCCTCCCTGGTGAGGCACTCAAAGGGACTTAAGCTTAACACAGAGACTTTTACAGCTCTTGCCTGACAAGAGAAACCAGAGAGAGGATAAAGATACGGGGACTCCATTTGCCATTTTAAGGAAATCTTGTCCAATTCTTGTGTTTTATCCTATTCATATATCCCTTCATACAGCATTTTAGATCTTGATAATTTCCTTTTCCTGTTTTTTTCTTTGGGTTTTGGGGGTTTGGGGTTTTTTGGATGATCAGTAACATTTTGAAAGCAATGATTTTTTTTGTGCAGTGATCCAGTGTGTGTGTGGCTTGAGAAAGTGTTTGGGGTAAATCTGGCAATTCATACGGATCAGAAATTCTGTTTCTGAAGGGTGGTTGTTGCAGTCTTACCTGCTGTTGGAGAATCCTTTAAGAGCAGATAGTTCTCCCATGCCTGCTCTTACTGCCTGATATTTTGAATAATCAAAAAAAACTTATTGAATATCTGGCTTGTGATCTCAGGGCAAAGATGCTTTTGGGGGTGGCATGAATCAGAGCTTAGGAATGAAAACGAGCACATTTTAGCATTGTCAAATAAAAGCAGAGAAGACCCCCTAGGTTCTCCCAGGAACAACTTCTAAGTGTTGCCAGTCCTGGAGCACACCTAGAAGAGTGTACTGGGACAAACAGGCAGATTTATGTGAACGATCAGTGTCATGCTGGTAACTCACGTAATGAAGAGCGGGCACGTGCTCAGTTTGGTTTCTGTATTTCAGGTCCTTAATGATCATCTTCTCACATCAGTTCACAGCTGCTGGCTCCAGCACATCCTCGGATCTAAAAGGAAAGCAGCTCCTGGAAGGCGGTGGAAGCAGGGAGCCGTCTTGCAACACCGCCGAACTTCTGAGGCTCCGATGCTGCTGAAATCCCTCAAGGAATTAGAGCTCCTGGAGGAAAAGAAAGAGTTGCTGAATTCCTCCTTCAGTTCTAACTACATATTTTGTGTGTTAATGCACCCATTAAATTGTGAAGTGCCTAAGAAAGGGCCCTGGGAGCTGTTGTGTGGGTGCATACAGTTTAAGCAAGGGATGGTCCACAGGTATTTGTGCCTTCTCGTGGTTAATACTTGAATCACATTGCTGCTGGAGCCACCTCCAAGCTGGGTGGTGAGAAGGTGGCCAGCAGAATAGGCAGGTCTAAGCACTGGAAGACTGCAAGCAGATGTTTTGATCAGCACGGAGGGAAATTCCCAAGTTCAAAGGCTTTGCTGTGGTTCGGCAGTGACTTAGAGTTCAAAGGCAGGAGTCAGAAGTAGCCCCATGCAATAACTGCATTTCTGACCTTGAAGACTGTTAGTAAATCCTTAATCCCTGATAAATGATTTAGTTGGTGCTGTTTAGTGCTAAACTTTTAAATCAGAATGCTTAGCAGTGTTAAATCAGAAAGCTTATTACCTCTTTTCAGCTGTGTTAATAACTATAATCTTTTTAATGGAAGCAACTTCATTGGACAGGACTTGCCTTCCCAAAAAAACTTCTTGACTGACATTAAATATACTTCTGCCCTTTAATTATTCCCCAATTAATGGAGGGCTGATAAAGGAGTTGCTTTGCCTGCAGCATGTGTCAGATCAGCCAGCGGTTCCGGGCAGCCCGGTTGCACTTGGAGCTCAGGCAGAAGGTGAAGGCTTCTCCCGACTCCTCAGCCTTCCCCCGTGTTTGAAGCATTGGGAAGCTTATCCAAAATGGGTCAGACTTATCAGTCGCCTCTCCTTGGGCTCCTGTTTGGGGTTTATCTGAATCTGCTGATTTAAATATTCGTGCAGGATGATATTTAACATGTCTCTTTGGCTGTTAAGGGAGCACAATGAGTATTTCAGTTTGTGTTCTTCCAGTTGAGGGTGGATTTATCAGTGAGTACTTTGTACTTTTTGCTTCATTAGTATTCGGTTTAATCTTACCAAAGAGCTGGTCTTGTTTCTCAGATTTCTTGGTTAACAACTAAACAGCAGCAGCAACAACAAAAGAATATGCAGTTTATCATTAAATTTTCCATTCAAGGATTTTCCTTTCATCTCTAAGTTCCCTTACAGTTTCCTACATTTCTTATTTTCTAATGTGTATTCATTTCGTTGTCTGTATCCCCTTTTTTCCCTTTATAATACACTGTCTTTTTAATTGCTGCTTTTATTTCTGCATTTTGTTGAAGGGGTTTCCAGTCAGGCTTGGCTTTTCTGACTGCAGTATCCCTGTTGTGGTTGCAGCTTCTTGGTGCTTAATAAACCCTAACTCCCCACTTTTGTTCCCATGTTTATCCACGTTTGTCCTACTTGATAATTCCATTCATAGTGCTGACTTTGGGAGACTGACCTTTTTGACGTCACAATCTATTTTTGAGTGAATTTGGAGAGAGTGAAACTATGAGGAAGCCAGAAGTCTAAAACCTATCAATACTGAATGCTTGCCTGCTCTCCGTGCTTTTCACAGTGTGACTACAAACTGTGAGTGCTGTGGTGACGGCAGGGACATCATAAATGTTTTGCAGAGCCCCCTGATTTTACTTCTTGCAGCTGTGGAGATTTTTCTGCTGGATAATTCGGTTGCCCTCTCGTTATCTAGTACAGCCGATAACGTTGCCTCAAACTGCCAGACCATTCTTGCTCCACCGCTGAAAAGTTTGGAAAAGCTTTAAAGGGAACTGGATAAAATACGATTACACTTACCAGCTGACAGCTTTTGATAAGACAGCCCAAACACTGCTTCCCACTTGTTTTGTTTTCCCCTGTAAAGTTTTCTGCCTTGCTATGTGCTGCTTAATTTTATGAAACCGAAGAAGTGGTTTGTTCTGGCAGGTGTAGCTGGGAGGGAAGCCTAAGGAGCAGCTCCAGTGAGAAATCTGGACCGTCTTCAGTGCCTTTTGTCCTTCTTGTGTTTATTAAACAGCTCTGGATGTTGCGAATGGTCATTTGTATTGCTCTGAAAGTGGAAAAGGCGGTCGGGAGAAGGGTTAAGAGGGAATCCGTTTGGGTGATTGGCAGCAACCAAAGTAACGTAGAGGCCAGCGCTGCCACAGGGAACGTGCTGCCCTGGCAGGGGACTCAAACCACCTGATGCCCTGCGATTTCTGCAAGGAAATGGTGAAACAAATGCTTTGTGTCTGCTTGGATGGGTCAAGCTGGCTCCAGCACCTGTCCCAGCCTCCCCCCACCTCGCTGCCCCTCTCTATATTTACCCAGGGGGAACTTTCCAAGAATGGAAGTGGTAAGATAAAACCCTTGAGGGGCTAAAATTAGCCCCAGCGCCCTGGCCCTTCTCCCCCTGGTGGCATTTCAGCTGTGAGCTTGACAGCCTGTGTCGTTCCGGTCACACAGAGCGGACGTCCATCCCCGATGCAGCAAGATCCTCTTTCTCTCCTGTTTGTTTTTTTGTTTGTTTAAACCAAGGGAGAACTCGCCATGGGACCGTCACTGCCTTACATGCCCTGGCCATGAGCATCACCTGCCTCCCAAAGGTAAGGCAGCAGCATAATGATGCCTGGGCAGTATCTGGCAATTGAAGGTAACTTGGGAACCAGTTGTAAAAGCGTGAATGTATTCTCTGTCCCCTTGAGCTCTAGTCATAACCTCTTTTTGGGGGGAGGTCTGCAGATGCACGGACAGCTTCCTTCAGTTCAAGAGGTGACAACTCTGGTTTGGGCTTTTCTGGTTGAGGAACGTCTGTGAACTCCCCATGCGAGTGCTTACACCGTCAAAGCAACGTCCCTTTGGAGATGCTTATTTGTGTGTTCAGGGAATGCTACAGCTAGGGTTTTTTTTTTTACTTTTTCCAGACCATTTCCCTTGGGAATATAACTGGGCCCTTTTTGAATCAAATCTGCAATAAATCCCCTGCTCTGTGAGCCACATGGGTGGGTTTCCAAAGCTCCAGAGCTCGTTATCAGCGTGTCTAATGAATAACAGTAATGTTATAATTCCACATATTTCTATATAAATTGCCTGGGTTAGTGTAACAGGTGGGAGCGCAGCAAAGCTTTGCTGTCACTTGCTGCCATCAAACTTGCTCTGCTTAACCAAGATGCGAAGCTGCGCAGGTGACCTTGCACAGGGGATTCCTCTGAGCTTGCACGACTTGCCACCACAGGTGGATGTGGGACGCGCCTCCTGTGACTGCCTCGTTACTGCCATGCTCGTTTGCAGAAAGAGGCTAATTGCTCAGTGCAGCTCCTTGCCTCCTCCAAGGGAGGATCAGAGGAGCCACTTGGGGAGACCAAGCTCTGCCACTGCCACCTCTCCCCGAGGAAATACGAGATGCTGCGGGGCTGCGACATGGCGAGACATTCCTCTGCCCTTCCCGGCGGGCGGCATTTCCCAGCTGGTCAGGTGCCGGCTGGGACATCGCATTCCTCTCCCCCGCTGCCGTTCGGCTACGGCGAGGACAGATCCTGCACCAAGTGCCTGGCAAATGTGTTGGGGTTCAGTCCCAGCTCTGGTGTGATCAGCTCAGCATCCCCTCACCTTCCTCCCGCCACTCCGTACCCCCCACTATAAAAATCCCAGACACTTCTTGCAGCCGTGCTCCTCGGGCTCGAGTAGGCAGGAGCGAGGAGCGGGTTTGCTCAATTCAAACGTTGATGTCGTCTCGGGAAGGGCGATGCTGGAGGTACTTAATCAAACCAGCCACCTTCACATTCACTTCATCTCCTGTTTTGAAATCCAATCCCTTCAAAAAGTGGCAGGATGTAAAAACCTTGCCATGCTGCCAGCTTCTAAATCAAAATTCCTCAGAGTTTTCCGTGCGTTCCGACGTACTTGGAAGTGCAGGTGCCGGTGAGGCTTCCAACAGAAGCCTTGGCCGATAGGTAGCAGAGTTGATTCTCGCTATTTTCCAATGTGCTCTTCACTCAGCAGCTCCCACAGAGAACAGCTGGATGAGGTGATTTCTGAGGATCTTGGGAAAATGGGTGGTTTCATCCACCGGTGGGGTGCAGAGTCCTTGCAAGAGCCTGTGGCCAACGGGAGCCATCCTGAGCTCAAGGTCTGAGTATCCCATGAGTAGTCTCATACCCTTTACTGCCTCAGGGGCTAGCAGTACAGCATTAAATCATTAAAAAAAAAAAAAAAAAGTAAAAGCCTGTAAGCTCCCCATGCAGCATTTGAACTCCAACACCCAATTCAATTATCCCAGTGTGTTCTCGATCACAACATTTTAAGGGGAGGTGGCCCACGTACGTGCTACAGCAACGACCTCTGTCTTTGCCTTAGCCCTTCACCAGTCGATTTGCTCACCTGTGGTGGCAGGGTGATAAGCACGTCAGCAGCATCATAGTCCAATGTGTATTTGTCTTTTTTTTGAGACTCTTCCTTAAGTTGTGTATAAAAATAGTAAAAAGATAGTGTTGGTGGCAGGAGGCTTGTTCTAACCCAGCTGTGCTGCTGGTTTTGTTGTCCCGTAGATCTTTGGCTTTACCTTTTATGATGAAATCGGTACATGGGAGACAGACCAAAAAAAAATGAGCCTAATGGATATCACTAAAATGTTCTCCATGCTCCAGCCCAGAGAAGACGAAGATGACAACGGAGAAAGCGAGGAGCTGAACCGAGCGGTATCTGAGGACAATTACCAAACCCTTGATAACCTCTTGTCCCAAGACAGGTACAAAAGGTTCATCAACCGCCGGAGCGGCTGGGGCGTACCCAGCACCCCGCTGCGCCTGGCCGCCACGTGGGGCCGCGTCAGGAGCATGAAGGTCCTCTTGGCCCACGGAGCGGAGGTGGACAGCCTGGACGTGAAGGCTCAAACCCCACTCTTCATGGCGGTCAGCAACGGCCACCGGGAATGCGTGAAGGTCCTCCTGGACGCAGGGGCCAACCCCGTCGGCAGCATCTACAACAACTGCTCACCGCTGCTCATCGCCGCGAGGGATGGGAACGTGGACATCCTGCGGCAGCTCCTGGATCACGGCGCAGAAACCAACGTTCAAGCGAGATTGCCTGAGTGGGCCGCCAACTCGGTGGCTTGTTCTGGTCCCCTCTACCTCGCCGCCGCGTACGGGCACCTGGAGTGTTTCAAAATGCTGTTGCTTTACGGTGCCGATCCCGACTATAACTGCACCGAGGAGAGGGTGATCGCCCAGATCAAGGAGCCCAAGACTCTGCTGGAAACCTGCCTGAGGCACGGCTGCAGGAGCGAGTTCATCGAGCTGCTTATTGACTTTGGAGCCAACGTGTACTTGCCCAACATCACGGTAGATGAGATGGCACCCCGCAGCGAGGGCCTGGAGCTGCTGCTGCAGGCGAGAGGTAATCTGCATGCGTGGCCCCGGCGCTGGAAATGAGCGCTAATTTTGCTCGTTTGGGTGCAGGTTGCTTCAGATTCCCCTTCCCTTTACCTCTGCTTCCCAAGAGCCTTACCTAGGCTTTCCTATGAGCTTTGACTCCCTTTGCAGCATCGCTTGAATGCATGGGCGTCTCTAGTCTTGAGTATCATCACTATTTTACTCTGAACTCTTATTCCTCCCTCTCCCCCAATGACTGCTGTGTTCAGGCCAAAAAACCCAAGTCTCCAATACCAAACACAGCCAGAGAAGGACATCACAAGGTTATGGAGAATAGGTCTGCCACTGGTGATTAAATCTGATGGTTTGGATACACACACTACTGCAGGAAACTCCTAAAACAAATTGCTGGGATTTGGGGGACTGTCACAGGAGGGCTTCTTTCTAATAAATATCCACCAAACATCCCTGATTTCCACTGCTGGCTGTGGCTGGAGGCAGGCTACCTTGTTTTGGGTCTGGGGGGTGACTCAGTGCAGCCACCACGTACGTTTACGTGGTTATCTTCCCCCTTAGACTCACCGCAGCATCTGCTTTTCATGAATCTTTTTAGATGCTTGCTAAAGAAACCGCTTTCAGTGAGGGCCCTTGCTGTGGTCTGTGCTGCTCCGGAGCACACAGGGACTTCCACAGCCTGTTTTTTTTCCACTTAATATAAATCTGTTGGGTTAAAGGCTGCTTTTTGCCATTCCTCTCCTTTCTGCTGCTCAACTTTGGCTCTCCTGTACTGCTTATGTCCAGAAAAACTGCACTTATTTCCATATGATGGTGGAAGATTTCATTTCTGGATGCCCAGCTCCCGTGAGACGCACGCTGCAAAGCTGAATGCGCGGTGTAACGAGCCCTAGCAAAGATATTTCGTTTTCGTCTATCGATATCCCTTTGCTCAGGATAATGCCCGGGTTGGAGGGGAGCGGGGTTGCATGTCTTGAAGGTGACCATCTCATTTTTCCTCCCTCTCCTTACGCAGCTCATCCCAAGTCCTTGATGTCCCAGTCCAGGCTGGCGATGAGACGTCTCCTGAAGCAGGCTGGCCGCCCGCATGCCCTCGGCGAGCTGGACGTCCCGACGGTCCTGGCGAACTACCTCCGACACCAGCCATGACGCACAGCCTGCCACGAGAGACGCCCAGCACCCCAATTAAAAGCCGCTCTGACATCTGTGCAGTGTGAAACCGCCCTGAATTTGCGGTCGCAAAGTAATTTTTGCTTACGAGGTGCCTCCAAAAAGCAGCGCCCGTGCGAAAAGATGATAAGGGAAGGGGGGGGGGGAGAAAACAGAGGAGGCGATGGGTGATGGTAGAGCAGGATCTGATTTAGCTGAGTTTGGCTTTCAAGCCTCTTCGCTGAAGGATTTTACACCTTTAATTGATACTGGTTGGAGAAGGAGCTGGGGAAAAGGCATGGAGGGCAGAGGGAAAGGAGCAAAGGCTGCTTTTACCTCCTCCTCTTCTGGGGAAGAGCGGGAAGGAGGGAGGCACGACCGGGCTTCGTGCCTGTGTGTTTCCCCCGCAGCGTGGCCTCAGCTGCCTCTGAACCCCCTTTCCCAGAGAGGTTTCCAAGTGCCTCCTCTGTTCGGGAGCCTAGCGAGGGCAGAAGGGAGGCTGGACCTGGCCGTGCGTGCCCAGCCCATCACTGTGCCCAGGGTGCTCCCGGCCCCAAGGACACGTCGGTGCGAAGCCCAGCACTCCCAGGTGGCTGGGATAAGTATCCAGAAGCCAGAGTTCCCAGACTCCCCGACTCTTGTCTCTCCGCCCCAGTTCTGTCCTTAAATGTCGTTTTATTTGCCTCAAAAGTGGTTCGTGTTATGGCCGAGGGGTCTGTTGTGATTGGGCTGGTTTGGGTTTTTTGGGGATTTTTTTTTTTTTAAATTAAAATGACGCTACTATTCTTATTAAACTATCGTGACCCTTTTGGTGAAATATCCTTTAATCAGAAGAGCCCGGCAGCCCAGCCGGCATCATTTGGAAGGGATGCAGGGAAACACTGCAGCCGGGGAATTTCAGGCTGAGCCTGGAGTGGGGCATCCCGGCAGCGGTGCTGCCCGTCGGTCGCTCCTGCCTTCGGCGCGTCTCTCCATCCCTCCGGCGCGTCGTGACCAGCGATGGGGACAACACGCGCCAGCCTTGGACTTTGGGCATCGCCCTTGCCGGTGGTAGCCGGCGGAGCCTTGCTGGCTCTTCCCGCAGCCAGGAGCTGATGGATAAACCACGCTGCTCCTCGGCAGCTCGGCACACGCCTGCTGGTGATGCTCTGGACTGCTTTTGGGATGCAGCAGAATATGTCCCCTACGGTTTAGTCCACCCTACCCTACTTGCATCTCAAAGGCAAGTGCTGCTGGGGAGCTTTGAGGATTAGTCTTTGTGGAACACAGGTGCATTTTTGCATTATTTATTGGCTTGCTTCAAATGTTGTGGAATCTATTAATCAGCATCTATTAATTAAGCTGAGGGGCATCTCTTGAGGGGAGCATTAGGGCTTTAAATTAGCCTGGACAAAGCACTGGGAATTACTCTGTGGGGAACGATGGCACTGTGGCTGGGAAACGGGGCCGGTGGATCTAACAGGTCTCGCTCTTCAGCCCACCCGAAGCAGCCCCTTCTCCGGGGGGAGGTGGATTAAGGCACGAGGAATCGGGGCAGCAGGAGGGTGGATGCCCTCGACGTCCACGGCAGCAATTCCGTAGCTGTCTTCTGCTGGGGAGTGCTGGTAGAGCTGTGTTGGGGCACTACATCAGTGCTGGAAACCTGATGATTTCTATCTGAAATGCTCCGTCATGCTGGGAAGCTTAATTTTCTGGGGGCTTTATAAAGAAATGACAAACGCAGACTGTATCTAGTCCACCAGAGAAGCACAAGGTCTTCCTCCAAAGCACCTGAGGTTGGCCCGTGCCCAAAATCATCCCTCCAACCTGGAGCCCCCCCGGCTCGGGGTGGCAATGGGGCTGGGAGCACCCTGCCTGGGAAGGGATGAAAAAAAATCTCACTTTCGGAGGAAGGACCCTAAACGAGTCCTCCATTGTTTCCCCTGATTTAAGGCGTTTCCTTGAATTTCTGGCTCGCATCGGGGGGATGCTTTACCTACGCGCGGTCACTGGAGGCTGTGCCTGGTGTGAGCCACCAGGAGTGATGCTCGGCTCCGCGGCTGCACGTTTCGTTAAGCCCCCGAATGTCACCACCTCGGCTCGCCCGTCGGAGCACGGACCTGAGATGTGAGCAGGGAGCCGCCGGCCAGCCCAGCTCTCACCCTGGCACGCATGTTTCTAATCCCACGCGGCAGATCCTTAAAAACCCAACGTGCTGTGACATATTGGCTTCCACTTGTCCTCAGGTGCTACCAAAAAGCGCGGCAAGGGCAGGACGTGCGGGGGCCCCGCGTTAACGCCTGGCCCCGAAGCGCAGGCTGGATGTCCCTCTTGAAGTTCACCAAGCAGAAGTGCTGGGTCCAGTTCTGGGCTTCGACCCGCAGAAGAGAGACACGGACATACTGGAGAGGGTCCGTGAAGATGAGGAAGGGTCTGGAGCATCTCTCCGGGAGGAAGGGCCGAGGGAGCTGGGATGGTGCAGCGGGCAAGGCTCAGGGAGATCTCATCAGTGTCTATAAGTACGTGGTGGGGGGATAAGATGGAGCCAAGCCCTTCCCAGTGGTGCCCAGCCCCAGGACTGGAG
>NW_010972698.1:10580178-10613496 GCF_000737465.1 Haliaeetus leucocephalus | reverse complement strand
GCGCGCCTTCCCTGCGGCCGGCGAGCGGGCCCCGGCCCCGGCGCAGCCGCCGCCTTTGCTTGGCGGTCGAGGCGCCTTCGGTGCGGCGTTCCCCGGGCTTCGGCTGAGGGCTGGGGCCTTCCTCCTCCCTCCTCCTCCTCCTCCCTCCTCCTCCTCCTCGTCCTCCGTCCCCCGCGGCGAGGCCGAGGCGGCCGGGCGGGCGTTCTTCGTGGGGGGAGCCGGTCTGAGGGGAGAGCTCTGCCCTCCGCTGCCTTCGCCCACCCCGCGGGGACAGCGGCGGCTTCCAGGGGGCCGGGCCGGGCCGGGGGGGTCTCCCGGGAGGGCCGGCAGCTCCCCTCTGTCTCCTCCGGGCCGGCCCCACCGGCGCCCGGTTCGAGGGCCGGCGGGAGGATCCGTCCCCTTCCCGGAGGAGCCCTCGACCCCCCCGTGGGGGCCGAGCACGGAGGGAGCCCGGCCCGGCCGGTCTCCGCTTTTCCCTAAAACCCCGCTTTTCCTATTTTACCGACAGCGGCGTTTGCCCTCGGTGGCTTTATTTTTCCAGCCGCGGCGGTGTCCGTCGGGGCCAGTGCTGACGTGGAGCCAGAGCGAAATGATTTTCAAATTGAATTTTTGAAATCCCGTTTGCGTTTCATCTCGCACACACGCACACCCCCCTCTGCTTTTTGAGCCGTCTGTGCGGACAGATGCACGCGTCTGATTTTCTTCCAGGCCTATCTCTGCAGAGAGGCTCCGGAGAATGCCCAGCGGTGCTCCGGAGAGGCTTCGGAGACATCCAGGACTCTGGAAGGGCTCTTGGGCAGACCTGGAAAAGCCCTGTCTGTTGGTGGGAAGGAGGGTTTGCCTGCCAGCTACGCCCCAGCCGCTGATCCGAGCGGGGCAGGTGAACGCCAAGGGTTATCAAAACAAGACTGCCGATGTTCCCCAGTCTTGGGGGGGGGGGAATAATCTTAAACTGCAGGTTTGCTGTCAGGTTGCAGAAGCTACAGGCCATCATTTGGGTGTGTTTTTAATTCAGGATCTGTGGCTAAACACTACAGAAAGCTTCACCAGCCTCACACCAGTAAGAGCTAAGCGTGGGGCATTACAGCCTAGCAACACGTTACAATTTTTATCGCGTTTACTTTCTCCAACCTCACCTTCGCAAAAGAAACATTATTATTTTAGTTCTCCTGTTACTGACATTGATCCGGGATCAAATATAAAACCTACCTCCCTGCTTCTAAGATAATCTGATCAGGGTGGTTTATAGCGGATGTTTTTAATGCAATTCTTTCTCGCTGGACAGATGATTTTAAAAACAACTGAAATCTCCTTAAAAAAAAAAAAGGTACAGTAAGCAGCTTTCTTCCTGAATACGTGCTTAGTACAAGGGCTGTGTCCTGGTTTGGCTCTCCGTCAAAATGCTCCCTGTAGCTTAGCGCTAGGTCTGGGCAAGCTGGAAGTGGGGTTTGGCAAGTGTCAGTCCCTCTCCCCGCCGGGGCAGCCTGTGTTTCCCCACTCAAAGGCGGCTGGTAACCAAACCTGATTGCCCAGGTGGCAAAAAGGCCGGGAAGCCGAAGGGGTTGGTGCAGGGTGGCTCAGGGGTCAGACCTGCCTGTCCCTGTGCAGCGGGGATGCTCCTCAGTGGAGACACGTGGTTTTCCTGTGCTTGCAAACTGGTAAATGTAAGCATCACGACGTTTTCGTGCTTGGCTTTAAGGAGTGGAGGGAGTCGAGCGGCTCTCGGAGGCTTTTGCAGCTCCAGTTCCAGCTGGCGACGAAGCTCTTCGCCTCATGACACCATGCCTCTGGCTTTGCAGCATCCGCTGCCATCTCCTCACCTCTCTCCTCTTTCTTTTTGCTTTAGATCAGCTGTCATGCTTCGATCTCTGCACCCAGAAGAGGACTCCGCTACCAAAGTCATTGTTTCCAGCTAGATGCACCCGAACTGACCAGCTGCCATGGAAACGGGCTGCACGGAGGAGCCTGCCCGGACCAGGTCGCCATCGGTGATCTGCGGGCAGCAGGAGGGAAGCGACCAGCGGCAGGAGGAGAACGGGGACCGGCTGCCCGAGCGGGGCAATGCCTCCGTCGCGGCTGCGGAGCCGCAGCAGCCTCAGCCGCCCCCCGGCAAGCTGAAGAAAACGGCTTTCAAACTGTTCGGAGGGAAGAGGAGCATCTGTACGCTGCCCAGTTTCTTCGGGGGCAGAAGCAAAGGCCAGGGGAAAGTAGCCTCTAAAAAGGGCCTCAGTAAATGTAAGACCCACGATGGGCTCAGCGGTGCTGCATACGACAAGGGCGACGGGGCGCAGCTGGAAAGCCCCTCGGAGGGGAGCAGGGACTCACATCCTTGCCCTTTGCCGAGCTCCCAAAGCGCTCACTTGGCCATAGACACCAGCGCCAAGTTTGATTTTGGCCAGCAGGACAGCTCTCCACCCGGGAGCATTGAGGGCTGTGAGAAAAAGCCCAACGGAGAGAAGTCCTCCTTTCCCAGACCCAAAAAAGGCCTGAAAGGGTTTTTTAACAGCATCCGGCGTCACCGCAAGAGCAAGGTTGCTGAGTGTGAGAAAGCAGAGCTCCCCGAGTGGACCGGGGATTCGGAGGAGGCCAGCAAAGCTCCTGGTGTGGCAGCGGAGAGCCGAGGGGCCGCGGAGGGAAGAGGACTGGGACCTGTCCCTCTTGCCGCAGCCTGCCCGGGGAGCTCGGAGGATGACCGCTCGGTAGGCACAGCTGCCAACTGTGGTGAGGCTGCCGAGCCCGGCTGTCTCGTGGCTGAGGAAGGCAACTCTGAGGGCGACGCGGTGGCGATGCCAGGGAAGAGGGACGTTCTGGATACGAAATCAGAGGCTGATGCTGTTGTCTGCACGGAGTTTGACCATGGCAATCTGCTGCTGGCCTTTCATCCGGACTTCATGGACAACGACCCTCCCTGCCTACACTCTGGGGACCTGTTAAGCCTCATCTTAGGAGACGTCACATCCCTGAAGAGTTTCGATTCCTTGACGGGGTGCGGAGATGACATTGCTGAGCCCGACATCGCTGAGAGCACTATCTCTGTGGAGCGCAGCAGAGATGCTGCTAAACGAAGCTCCTGCCTGGTCACCTACCAGGGCGGTGGGGAGGAGATGGCCATACCCGAGGAGGCAGAGGAGTACCTCCACCAGATATGGAACGGCAACATGGCAGGGGACAGGAGCTATGGAGCCCAGGTGTCGAGCAGCAGTTTAGAGACACATGCGTCGCATGAGGTGGAAGCCCACCCCTACATGGGGGACGCGATGGACGGCGTTGACCTCCTGACACCGCAGAGTGACCAGCAAGAGTCTGCCCCTAATAGCGACGAGGGTTATTATGACTCCACCACGCCAGGGCCAGAGGACGAAGCCGGAGATGGGCTCAGTGAGATCAAGAAGGACCGGCTTCCCAGGGACAGTTACAGCGGTGATGCACTTTATGAGTTTGACGCGCTGATGAGTCCCTCTCACGGGGAGGAATCCCTGTTTGAGAGCAAAGTCTCACGCCCAGGGATCTTCAGCTACTTCTTGGACTTCTGCCTCCCTGCTGAGAAGAGCCTGATCCAGATGATGGATCAGAAAAGAGGGCTGATGGAAACGGAAGAAGAGCGGCTAGCAGCCATTCAGAAAGAGCTGCTGTACTGGGAGCTGCAGAGGGAACCAGTCTTGAAACGACTTGATGTTCCCAGCAAGGAGAAGTGTCCCCGGGAAAAGCAGTGTGTTGAATGTAAAACCAGAGCAGCCAACTCAGTCGGCAAGAATCAGAATGGCCTTGGTAGCGAGCAGGTGGCCTCGCACGCCCCAAACAGGGGTGTGAATAGTGGGCTTTCAGTGGCTAGAGCTGAAAATCCAGAGTGGAAAGATTTTCCGGGAACTCTGTGTCCAGAAAACTGTTACAACAGCCAAAAAGCCCAAGGAAGTTGCCTTATTCAGCTCACGAAGAACAACCCGGGGTTCGATTCGGACCCGGATCGTGGGTTGTTTGGGGGCTCCATCCACGGCGGCGTAGCCCCAGCCAAAGCAGGGATGTTCCCCGGCTACAGACTCCCAGAGCACGAGCGTGGCGGCGGAGCGGAGACCACCGCCGGCAAGCCCCAGGTGGGCAGCGAACGTGAGCCCGAGCATGCTGTGAGCTTCTCGCAAGCGCTGGTGGAGTTCGCCAGCAGCGGGACCCTCTTCTCCAGCCTCTCCGAAAGCCTGGGGAGCTCTGCCTCCGGCTCTTCCTTCACCCAGAACCTCCCTGCCCTCCCCACCATGGTCACCTTCGACGTGGTCGACGTGGAGCAGGAAGGAGAAGGGGAGTGCGAGCGGCATCCCGAGATGAACGCCGGCGAGGACATTGCCGAGGCCTTTGACGACGGCTACGGACGGAAAGAGTCGTTGGCAGAATGTGACGAGAGAATGTCCCCGGGGTACCCCCCGGGCTCCTTCCAGAGCTGCAACTGGGGTGTTGCCAGCCTGCCCCGCCACCTGCGCCTCCACGGGCTGAGCCCCTCCATGCCCGCGCCACTCTCCGTCGACCGGAGGAGCCGGTCGCTTGACACGGAGAGCCTGGAGTTCGAGCTTGCTGACTCGCAGGTTGCCAAGAGCGGCCCTCAGCCCTGCCGGCTCTGGTCGAAGTGGGAGGGTGGCAAAAAGGACTCGGGCGGAGCGAGGAGGAGCAGGAGCAAGGAGGAGGGCGAGCTGTTGGCTCCTGACGGCGGGTTGAGCTGGCCGGGCTTGCAGCACCTCCGGCACAACACCGACACGGCTGCCGGGGGGATGAAGCACTGGGGTTTCGCTCCGGCCGCCGCAACGGAGAGTGCCTGGGAGCCGTCGGAGCAGCCGGGCACCGTGCCCCCTTTCCTGTCTCTTTCCCGGAGCGTCGCCGGAGAGGCTCCAGACCGGCGGCCCCAAGAGCCGGACCTGAACAGGCACCCGCTCAGGCCCTCCAATTTACCTCTGCAGACCGACGTGAGGCGGTCCCGGGAGGCGTCCGGTTCCTACAGGTCCCACGGAGAAGCCACCGCCAAAAAGCTGGCCCGGTTGTTACCCTTGGGAGAAACGGAGCCCGAGCTGCCCCCGAGCAGCTTTAGTTTCGCTTGCTCCCCGGAGAAACGTGCCAAGTGCAAGCCCGTCGGCATCGCCCAGGGCATGCCTCAGCATCCCAACGGCAGCACCGACACCGTAAAAAGCCCGGAGCGCTGCGGAGAGCCCCTGAAAGGCAGAGCCACCCCCGGCCACGCGCTGCCTGCCGGCTGCCGGAGCGCTGCAGTGAACGTCACCGAAGCCGAATAGCTGCTCCGGGGAGGGAGTGGAAAGGGTTGCGAAGGGCAGGGAGGGAGAAAACGAACGTTAACGAGCAATTTGTGAGTGACTTGAATTTAGACCTGGGCTGATAAGGATGAGCTCCTCTCCCGCAGCCGTGGTACGTGGTCTTGCCGCTGCGGATGCTCCGGCCAGGGCTCAGAGCTGCCTCTGGGATTCGTACGTTAACGCTGAGGCACTTTCTTGTTTTCCAGCACCAGACACCACGCTCTTGAATGCCAAGTGCAGTGGCAGCCCCCGGCACACACTCATGTTGCTGCTAGAATAAAAGCTGGGAACGGACCCGTTGCTAGTGTGGCAGGTTTGGGGTTTTTTTTCTGCAGGACTGGAGCTGGGGGAGCAAGCCTTGCGGAAACTTGAGAGTAACCAGGTTTTTTCTTCCTCTTCTTGGTGAAATGTTTTGGTTCAGACTCACTTTGAATGTCTTCCATCTCGGTCTCGATTTGGGGAGGCTGGGAGGAAGGACACTGGTTATTTCCAGGGCAAGCACGGGAGGTGAGTCAGCTGAAAGGGGAACTTTGCAGTAACATTTTTATTTATTATTTTTTTTTCCCTTGCCTCAAAGGAAAGCAGGAGCTTTTGTGTGCGTGCCGATAACGTTTTCTAGGTCTAGTTTTAATTTGCTCAAAGATAACGTGCTCGGAGAGATGTGCTGTCGATGGTGTCCCTTTAAAGAACAAAGTGTCGGTCCCTTCTTTGTCGTGGTCTGTCTTCACAGTGTGTAATTCCCTGTTGAAATGTTTCCTGTGCTTTGTCCCACGTCCCTCGCCTCTCCCGGGCCATGGGCACATGGACGAGGTCTTTGAAATAAGCTAAATTTGCATCGTGCCTGTAGCTGCGAAGTTGCAGATGCTGTTACTTTCTTCAAAAGGAAGTTTTGTGGGTTTTTTTATTATTATTTTACAGTTGTTTTTTTTGCATAAACTCCTATGAGGAAAGTATTCTGCTAATTAGAATACAGGATGTAAGGCAGCCTAAATTAGGCTTCACGACTTCTTCCTCCTAACTGGAGGGAACAAAAAAGCTGGAGGTTGCTGCAGGTTTTGGATTTCTTTTTCCTGTTTGAAGGAGCGTGGAGGAGGGACACGCGCTAAGGAGACACTTTGTCCGAGGAGGTCGTACAAGCTCCTGGAAACATCTATTTCAGGCTGTGGGTCCTCGAGGCGTCTCCCACATCCTCCGTGATCTCAAACACGCTTGTCTCTGAACCAAACCTCCCTGTCCGTGACTTACAAAGCTTCTTCCTCCTTCTGTCCAAGCTCTATATTATGATTTTAATTCAGTTACCGACGATTTTTGTGTCCCCCCTACCCCGAGTTGCCGCTTTTCTGCTTTTCTTTGCAACAGAGTTTGTAGCATTAAAAAAAAAAAAAAAAGAAAGAATCATGAACTGGAAATAGAGTTTTCTCCCATGTCCAGAGCAAAGTGTGGGGCGAGGGGCAGCTCTGCCCAGCCCTAACCCGATTTTCCTGCCAATTCCTGCTTGTGGCAGGTAACCCCCCCGCTGCTCTCTCGACCCACAGCCCCGTACGGACGTGGCTCCGGTTGGAAACGTCAGCAGCTCCCTGCCTCGCTGTATTTTACAGGTACAAGCAGCTGGTTTGGGTTTGGGTTTTTTTTTCCCCAAGCAAAATGAGGTCCCGATACTTCTTTTTGAGAAGAGACTCCTTACTGCCCTGTCCTTGTATATCTGTGAAGGAGCAGGGAGAGGCAACGCCAGGCTTCACTTGCCCACGGTTAGACTTATGTATGTGGTTTTTTTCTTTCCTGAACAGACTGCTGAGGCTAGAGTAGACCCCTCTGTGTATCCATGGGCTTAAACCTTAATTTTTCAGTATTTTCCTACCAGTACTGCTGCAGGGAGTTACCGGAGGAACATGCCGTGCCACACTTGTTTTTTCTCCCATGCCTCCGTGCAACCGGAGAGGATTTTGTGGGACAAACCCAGCTCATGATGCTGCTCCTGCTCCACATCCCCCACCTGAAGAGGAGAACGCGGTCGGCCAGCGAAAGGTCCCATCTGCTTCCGAGTTTGTGAGTGCAGTCTTCCCTTGTTAGCACGGTGCGCGAGCGTCTGCTAACGAATATTGCCTAATTGTAACAGGCTTTGGTCTTGCTTGGAGTAAGGACAGGGTCAGGTCTCGGCACTGCACATCTCACCGCCACTCACAAAGTAAAAAACACAAGCAAATACTTATGGTGACACCGGAGATGTTGTCATGCAGACAGGCGTTCACAGTAATTGCTTGGCCTGAGCAGCAGCCCCTTACTGGGTTTTTTTATTTACTATTTTATTTTAGCGTGTCACCAAAGGCATCTTGCGGGTTAAGGGGGTTTTGCGTAGCGCTTCATTTAGACATGGTGCAGCCTTTGCCAAAGTCTTGGTGAGGTGTGAAAGCGTCTCGGTGCTAAAATGAATGTTCAGTTGCAAATGCATGTCTCTAGGAATAATTCTTTTGGTTGTAGGTACGTAATGGAAGGGCTTAGTGAAAACAGCTTCTAGACTTGAATGTGTGAAAGCAATACAGCCAAGACTTGATAATCTGACTTTATACCAAAGGTTTCTCCTCTTAATCTGATGTGAACTAAATGAAGCAAATATCTCTTGATTTTAAAATGAGTTTTCCAAAAGCATTTCTGGAGCTAATTTGCTGGATTTTTGGTGTATTCTACCCCATTAACACAAAGAAATAAGAATTTTCAGCGCACTAACCCCACCTGTAAATTATCACTTCTGTAGAGAGATTGCATTTCACTGCCTAATGTACTGCTCTTCCTAAAATACCTGTCTGCCCCGGGATAAATAGGAACAGATCTTCTGGTCTTGATCAGGATCAAGCTGTTAGTCAAATACTGCCTTACCCGAGGAACTCAAATTTGAGAGTGGTAATTGAGGCTTTTTGTGAAAAAGGGCTTCCGAACCAGAAATAGGTCATAAAAGTCAGGAATAGCAGATTGTCTTGCCAAGATATTAAAGAAAAACTCCCCTTGAGGAACTCACCGGAATACGTCCCTTCTAGGGAAGGTCTTGCCTCCAAGTGATGAATTCTGGCTGTTAACTTGTGATGAAACCACAGACGTTCAGGTCAGTTTACCAAGTAATTCTGTATTGCATTTTGGGGACTTTGGTTTTTTTTTTTTAATACACATAAGAAAATGGTTAATTTTATCTATTTTTGTATAGTTTTGCATTTTATATTCATGGGGAAATTTTATGGACTGTTCTTTTACTTGTGTGCGTTGTCCTTTAAAGTGGTGTGGTTTACCGCTCTGATGGAGAAAAGGCAATTATTGCTGCTGCTGCCACTGCCCGTGCAATGCAAAGAAACCACCTCGCTCCTCGTATCCTCCCGTAACGTGCTGTTCCACTTTATATACAGGGCCAGCTCTGAAACCCAGCAGCCGGTCCATTACCAATACACACGTTCTCTCTTTGCACACACCGCTGAGACATCTTTGTTTTAATACTGCTTTGTCACACTCGTCAACTGTTATTTCTGGTTTTTAGGCTTCATTTTTAATCTGAATTTGTAGACTTTGGTGATTTCTCCCTGAAAGTATTGTTGTCCGTCTTTTAAACTAGAAAACCACAGATTTCAGTTGGGGCTTTCCCTTCTGTATGCTTAAATTATTTTATCCAAAACTGGGGCTTTTCTTAAATCCCCGGGAAGGAGATGCTGTTGGTTGGTGCGTGGCGATGCTCTTGAAACCGGTGACAAATTTCCTCTCCCCTTGGTGCTCCCTGGCCGGGCTGGGAGCTCGGCTTTTGCCCTTGCGCAGGCAGCGTTGCCTGCTCCGTGTCTGAAAATTGCTCTTTAGATAATCCTGGGGTCCCTATGGGACTAGCAGGGCTTTCCGCCTTCTCCTCCTCTCCTGCCACGCTAGGCTGGAGCCTGGGGAGCTCCAGCCCTGTGCTGCCTGCGTTGCCAACATCAGTAAAGCATCTTCCTGGAATAATACTGCCTTGAATTTTGGGATTAGAAATGCAAGGAGACCTTCTGGTAAGCTAAGACCCAACACTAGTTAATGTGGCTCTTCTTGCTTTTGTTTTTCATTTAGTTGAATGAATATGCTGCTTTGTTTGCTTGACTCTGTAGGAGTTGTGCCCCTGCAGAGTTTGCAACCCTGCGCGGGGTGTAAGGGCTGAAATAACTTCTATGCAGAAGGCCACAGTGATTAATTAAGCAGACAAGAACAATGTCAAGCAGTGACATGCAAAAAGAAAATTAAATGCCGAAAAGCTAAAAGGTTCCAGCCAAAAGCAAATTTTTTCCCCTTCTTCCTCCCCTGCCAATGCCAGCAGAGATGGCAATTGCCACTGAGACATTTGGCTCTGCATAGATTTTTGTGTCTTTTAATTAAATAGCTCTTCACCTAACGGTGCTTTTTTTTTTGATTTTCTTAAATGGGTTTGCCCCGTTCCCGCCACAGGGCCTGGATGGGCAGATCGCTCGGCAAACATTCCTGGGGTGCTTGGACCCGCGCTGCATTTCACATTCCCTCTGCCCCTTAATTTTGCGGCTCACTCCTCTCCAGCTGTGGCTACCTGCTCTTCTCACTGGTATTGAGTCATCCTAGAAGCTACGCTTGGGTGAAGTGATAAATTAAAATCTAGAAAAGCCTCTCGGTTCTAAAGAAAAAAAAAAAGTAGCCCTTATCCCAGGTCGCCCCATGCTTCCCCTCTGCTGTCCCGCTGCGGGCAGGCTGCAGAGCTGGGCTGCAGGCGCCCTGGGAGCGGAGGCAGCTCCTCACAGGTGACTGACTTGTCTGAATTTTTGGGCTTTTTTCTTTTTCTTTCTGGTCTCATCGCTTACTAGTCCTTTAAACTTTTTAATGTATTGATTGTGTTTTAAAATGAATGTTCCTTTCACTGAATTCTGATGAATAAACTTCAGATTTTTAGAGAACATTGGATTTTACTTGTGCTTTGGGTTTTTTTCCTGCTTATTTTATGCTTGATTTGATCTTTTTCTTTTCCCTCACCTCCTATCTCTTGATTATTTGCCAGTGAAGTGGCTTTTTCAATGGGAGAAGGCAACAGAAGAGATGCTTTAGAGAGCACAGCACGCTGCTGGTCTGTAACACTCACTCAGCCAAACTCCGTGCCATTAAATGAACCCTGCAAAATATCCATCATTGACTCCAGCCCTCGGAGTCAAATTTTCCCCTCTTCATTTCTTGTCCTCTGCTGTCGCTGGACTCGAGCAGTGGCCAGGGCTGACGTGGGTGGCGGGGAGCAGAGACGGCATTGCTCCGAGTTAACGAAGCATCGCTGGTGGGGTCTGTCCTCCCAAAGTGTCGGGGGCCGCAGGTGAGCCAGCACACAGCAGTGAGCCAGGCTGGGGCTTGCCGGGCTCTTTCCTTTTCAGCAAAATTTATTATAATGGAGGAATTTCAGTGGCATCCACGGGAGCAGGAAAACCAGCGACCGCTTCACCTCCCCACCCTGCCCCGCGCCACCCGGCTGGGCTCACCGGTAGGTTCCTTAGTATAGAAGAGAAGGGGTTGAAGGCATGTCTTTAATTTGGGGTTTTATTGTGCAATAAGCGTTTCTAAGGGAATTTATCGGCATCATTATTTAGTAGTATTAGCTTCCTGGTCTGCGAGTTTCTCTGGGTTGTCTCTGCTGCAGCCCTGTATGCCGCTTCCCGGGGCTTTGGGTGAAGGCACGTGCTCATGGGCACCGCTGAAAGCTGCATCTCCCCCCAGCTAACAGCTGATAAATGGCTTATCCCTCCGATCGGTTTTAATTAGTGGCCTCTCCAGCATCGCTTTGGGTGATGAGGCACTCAAAAGCGCGTGGCTGAGTGAGGGATGGGGCAGGGTGGGATGCAAGCTGAGGCATCTGCTCTTCCCTGCGCTCCCGTGGCTGTTTGAAAGAAGCCCATCTTTCTGCATTGCTCCTGCTTCACCTTCCTCTTCTTGCTCTTCGGTGCTGAGCCGGGGTGATTCCATTGCTGAATTTCAGAAGGAAAGCTGAAATAAGATTTGCTAAAACTCCCTGAGCCAAGCGATAGCTCTGAGTGAATAGAAACGATGACCCGGGAGCGATGGGGATGTGTCACCTCATGTTTGTGTGGGGGTACGGGACCTTTCCTGCTGTTAATGGGGCAGCAAAGAGGCTCACAGCAGACACAATGCACCACAAACGGGCTTTTTTCTGAAAATCTGCAAAGCCCGAGGTGCAATGAGGTGCAGACCAGAGGCAGGGTGAGGGGCAGGCAGCAATGCAAGAGGCTGGCTTGGGGCTCAGCGGCCTTCAAAGCAGCTTACACGAGGTGGCTGGGGGGAGACGAGGCTTTTGCCCTGGCCAAACACTTTTATTTACGATGGCACCTTTTCCGTTTGCCGTGTGTTTGCCATGGGGTCCTGCCTCAGCATTGCCGGGGTGGTGATGGTGGGTAACTCCATAAGGTTGCTGCAGGTACCAGGAGCATCCTTCCCACCCAGCCTGCTCCGAGCACCACCGGAGAGTTCACCTTCGAGCCCAGCAGTAGCTTGGATGCTGCTTTACACATTCCTCGGGTACCTCCCAAGGTTTCAAACTGCATTGAAAGGCCCAGAAGAAGACTCCTGCTTCCCCTTCCCCCCCTTTCTTGGGCAAAAACTGAATTTGTAAAAAGCTGTAATTATCTGTAGTGCCTGGTGAGCTGCTACATTAATGAATCTGGAGCGGCTGCGGAGGGAGCCTCGGATGCAAGGCGGATATCCTTTCTGACTCCATCCATCAGAGATTCCCGGCCATCCATCACGCTGGAGGGAACAGCAAACCTCTGCTTTGGGGTTTGCGAGCAACCAGGAGTGCGTATCACCTCTTCACCTCTCCACCTCTCCTCCTCCTTGTGCTGCCCCAAACCTCCTTAGACGGGAGCATCCTCTCTGAAAATTACGACTTTTCTTCTAACACTCTGCTCAAAGCTCCCTTCTGCTGCTCGTGCTTTCCCCGATGTTGCACCATGGAGGACTTTCCCGTACCAAGCCTGAATCCTTCAGTGTTTTACTTTTAGATGCAAACAGGCTGTATCGTGGCCACCGATTTTGCTTGTGGACCACCAGATGCAGCTGAGCATCAGCTATCGGGGAAACTGCTCCATGCCAGGCTCAGCACAGCCACCATCCGCCATCTCACCTCGCCGTAGTCACCTGTAGCTGATGAAAAGCTTCAGGGCTCCTCACCACCAGACCATGCACAGCTTTGCACGGGTCACCTGTATTTACACTTGCTGCCTCTAATGGGAGGCAGCTGGAAACTAGCAGTGTGATGGGTAGGTGTTAAAACCCACCATTTATTGTAATAAAGGTGTAGAAAAGGTGGCGGAGAGGCTCTTGAGGAGGTAGCTAGAGCTCAGGTATCTAAAGAGCTTTCTTAACAGACAAGAGCAAATATCTTCTCGCTTTGGGCACAGCAGAGACGGCTTGGGGCTGCCCCACAGCTGCGTTCCCCCCTCGTGCTGTGAACACATCTATGCCTCACACAGTCCACAACAAAGGGCATATTTTAATGGAATTAATATGTTTTCCTACTCAAAGCTTTTTTTTTTTTCTCCAAGCCTGCCAGAGAGAGGGAAATATGTGCTCAAGGGCTGTTTGCTGTCGGACTTGGAGGAGATGCTGGGGGCTGTCACAGAGATCAGTGGGGCAGGGGAGGACCGTGGGCTGCACTCATAGCTTTGTTTTCTGGCTAGCTGCTGCATTTCAGCTGGGAATACCCCCCAGCCTGCAGGGAAAGTCTTTCCCCAGGTTGGATGGAGCCGGAGAGCAGCCTCCCACAGCGCCTGAAGCCACGGTGCAGCGGGGTGAGGCAGTGCCTTTCCCTTTGGGTTTAAACGAGGGCCTTTTGGTTGCTTTGCTCCAGGGAGGAGGTTGGACCACATCACCAGGGAAGGTTGAAGTCGGTTGCAGCTTTGGTGGGTTTTGCCCAAAATAGGAGCTGGGGGAAGGTGAAGGGGGGAGTTTGAGCCGGGGGTACAGGCGGCTCCATCCCCGAGAGCCATCCCACGGGACCACACACTCGTGTGACCTCCCCATCGTGGGGACGGTGAGGGACAGAGGGAGAAGCTGAGGCCACCTCTGACAATGAGCAGAGCGGGACCGTCACGAGGGAGAGGCCACCAGCCCAGCACTTCTCCGGGGGAGAAGCTCCTGATCATCCCTGTTGTGGTTTAACTCCAGCCGGCAACTAAGCACCGCACAGCCGCTTGCTTGCTTCCCCCCACCCAGTGGGATGGGGNAGAGAATTGGGAATAAAAAGTAAAACTCGTGGGTTGAGTTAAGAACAGTTTATTAGGACAGAAAGGAAGAAAATAATAATGACAATAATAGTAATTTAAAAAGGACAATAATAATAATAAAAGAATTGGAACACACAAAACAAATGGTGCACAATGCAATTTCGCACCACTCACTGACCAATGCCCAGTTAGTTCCCAAGCAGCGATTTGCCCCCCCAGGCCAACTCCTCCCAGTTTACATACTGGACATGACACCACATGGTATGGAATACCCCTTTGGCCAGTTTGGGTCAGCTGTCCTGGCTGTGTCCCCTCCCAACTTCTTGTGCCCCTCCAGCCTTCTTGCTGGCTAGGTATCAGAAGCTGAAAAATCCTTGACTTAGTCTAAACACTACTGAGCAACAACTGAAAACATCAGTGTGTTATCAACTTTCTTCTCACACTAAATCCAAACCATAACACTATACCAGCTACTAGAAAGAAAATTAACTCTATCCCAGCCGAAACCAGGACAATCCCTAATTGAATTTAGGGAGGGGAAAAAAAAATACACAGGCAGGGGAAAGGGCAGAGGGCAGGCGCTGACTGCCACTGATTGATGAGCTCCAATTATTTTCCTTCATTTTAAACACGGGCAGAGGTCTGGAAGGTAATCAGCTGGGAAAAATGAAATGTGGAGCTGGGTCAGTGCTGCCAAGGGCTCTCCCCTGCTGAGGATGGAAACCTCATCCAGAAAGGAAAAAAAACCGCTGTTGAAAGGATGGGCAGGGGTGAGGGTTGTGTGCCTGGTGGTACTTGATGGTTCCTGGGTTGTGAGCTCAAATCTCATCTTAGTCTTCAAATTCTCCCTCTGGAGTTGGGATCCTGTCTAACCTCTTTGCAGCCCGCCGGGCTGCTGTTCCAAGCATCCTTCCTGCACCCTACATGCCTCTTGGCTTAAAATTCATTCCCCAAAGCACTCAGGTTGCCTTTCCAGACCCCATTTCTAAGGTCTAAGACTGCTAAAGCTGCGTTTCCTCCCGAGGGCAATGGCAAAGCTTGTTGCGCTGGCTGGGTGTCCCTGGCAGGGGCTGGGGTTATCTGGGGGACTGCTGGCAACACTCATGCCTGCAAGTGTTTAATACCACGTTGCCAGTGGTGCCTGGGGTGTATTGCCCTTGGCTTCACCCACAGCGAGTAACAGCTTACTGGCAGGCGATGGATACAGGTGACCGGGAACCGGAGGGGATGCTAGAAGCCACCAGGGCACAGATGGCAGATGGATGCTGCAGGAGATGGTTTTCACCTTGTCCCTGTGTTGCTTTCTCCTTCTCCCACCGCTTTCCTTCTGCACACGTGGCAGGAGAAGCGTTTGACCGTGGCAGCGGAGCGTTGCTGATGAGGACGGTGCAACTGGCGCTTGGGGTGGCCCATCCCACCAGGGATGCTTCAAACCTTCAGCTTTAATTGCCTGCTAGTAAATACAAATCGACTTGTTCACTGCAAAAAAGGCCCTGCTGAAAAAAACACACTGGAAGTCAGTTGTCATCATGTAAACGTATTTCACACTTTGAAGTGTTTCTTTTTTTTCCCTTTTTTCTCCAAAGTAATTTTAAAAGCCCTGACACAACAACATCGCTCCACGAAGGAAGACACAGGCATCTGTGATACTTGCAGGCTGCCTCATGACTCTTGTTTCCCAGAGGCTGGAGCAAAACTGCTCTTTCTGGGGCTGAACCTGACCCTGATGTAGTCTCAGCTGAGGATATTAATTAAAAAAAAACAAACAAAAAAGGGATTGTGAGCTTTACCTTGGAGGAGGAAGGGGTGGGATATGTATGGCAGCCGTGGGGCTCCAGGGCTTTGAGCTCAGGGACGCAGCTCAGCAATAACGTGGGTGCTGGGGGGACCCGTGGGGATGTAGCAGTGCTGAGGAGCTCCCCAGGGTCTGGAATCCCTGGATCCTGCTGAGATCCCAGCTAGGACCATGCAAAGTACAGCCTGGCCCTGTTTCTTAAGCCAGGTGTGATAATCAGCAGTCAGCCCATTAATCAAGGCAGTTGTTGGGGATTTGTGGCCATGAAGCTCTTCTGACTCTGCTTCTGCTGTGCAACCTGGTCTGGCAAGCTTCACTGTATATTTAATTTCATCTTTATTTCTCTAAATCCTCACTTTAAGCAGAAGTCTCTCCTCTTGGGGGTGTGAAAGCACGGACGAGCCCTGGTCGAGGTAAATCCCTTTTCAAAGGCATACAAAGCTGGTGGGGTCAGGCAGAGGAGGGATCCGTGGCTCAGCCAGGACCTACTTAATGTGATTAGTACCACAGGAGAAAATGTTTCAGGCAGGAAAAACCCTTTGTGCTCCCCTGAAGGCTGCAGAGATGGAAAAAAATAATTGAAAATAATATTTTGCCTCGGAAACAGGCAACGCCGAAGAGAAGCAGGGCTGGGTGCTTCGGGAAATTTCAGGCTCGTTGCAGGGAATGAGTGGTTGCTGTTTAATTGCCATCTTATCGTGGAGGGCTGGATCGCATCCCCGAGCACCACTTGGCATGGTATAGAGCTGCTCTGTGCATCACTCCCTTCGACCAGGCTTTTCTCCCTGGAACTGCCCCAGTTTGGAAAGGTATCGGGCAGAGCGGCTGACCCAAGCCTGGATCTGAGGGCTGGGGACAGGTCCCGAGTCTCCGACCGGCTCTTATCTCCCTCAAGAGATCCTAAGGCCGAGCTTTTGCTCTCTGCCAGCCTGGATGAGCATCTACTCCTCTGACATCCTGACAGGATAATCTGGTCCTTAACTCCCGCCTGGGCTGAGCAGCGGGCAGCAGCATTATGTTCGCTTTCTTTTTAAATTCCCTTCCCTGGTGATGGGCGCTGCCAAGTGAGGGATCCGAAAATGAGCTGCCAAACCCTCCAAACCACCAGTGCTCTGTGCATTTTGTTGGGGGTTTTTTGTTGTTTTTTTTTTTTAAGTGAGGGAAAAAGTGGGGTGTTTTTAATTACTTTCTACTGGCACCTCTTTTAGATTACCCTCATTTTGCATTTTCAGGCTTTACTTGAGCTCCCATAAGTAAGAAAAAGGGGGGACAAGCTGTGGGTGGGCCGGAGGGACGTGGCACCGTTTGCCACGGGCAGAAGGGCCACGGTGCGGGGCTGCCAGTGTGGGGCTGCGAATGCCCCCAGAAAGCCTGAAGCAGTTCCTTGCAGCATCCCACGAGTGACACAGCGATGCTCCTCATCCCTCTGGTCCGACAAGGAGCGGTGGGGTGCCCTTCGTGTCACCCACAGCTCGGTGGCAGCACCCATCTCCATCTTCTGCTCCACCTAAGGTCCTGCAAGTGGTTTGCTATCATCCCTGGGACACCTGATTTAATTTCTTCCCTATGCCCATGGCCTCTTCCCCCATTCAGCTCAAGTGGAGCTTATTGCATCCCATCCTGTCCTGCCTGATGTTGCAGAGCCAGCGGTCCCCAGCTGGTGGTTCCTGCTGGGTCAGCACAGCCAGGGACAGTCCCGGGGTACCTGTCCTGGGTACAGAGTGATGCTCCAGCATTGCCACAGCAACCAGGTTTGGGGTTTCTGGCATCGCCACGGGGCTCTGGGTCCCCCCGTGGCTCAGCCCCGAGGTCCTGCTGCCATTTCCACGGCGGCTGCCGGCCCCGGGTGCCGCTTGCTAGCGGGGGCTCCGTGCCGGAGGTTTATTTATAATCTCTCTATTTTTAGTACAAAGCTGAAATCTGTTTTATGCTGGAGGGATTGGGGGAAAGAAAAAGAAAAAAAAAAAATAGTAATTTTCTTCCTGACACATGAGCTGTCAGTGAAGGCTTTTTTGGGGGTGGGGAGGGTATTTTTGTTGACTTGTATTTGTCTGTTAGAAAGGCGAAGATGAGAAGGGGGGAATTAAGCCAAAAGAAAAGGCTGCCGGGTGGGTGTCCTGGCCGCTTTGGGCACAGAAAACATCACAGCAGCAGCAGCAAGACCAGCCTCTGGTCCTCCTGTTCCCCAAAAACCATCCCCTGGAGCCGGGCAGACTTTCCCCTAGCAGCGAGTTCCCCCTGACCGGGGTAGACACGGGGTTCAGAGGAGCCAGCGCGTGGGAAGGAGCCAGAGCGCGGGTGGGAGAGCTTGACTTTTGGGAATACTCTTCGGCACCAGCAAGGCGAGGGGCTGCAGGTGTTGGGGACCATCCCCTGCCCTCCCTGAACGGCCTTTTTAACCAAATTCCCGCTCTTTTGGGGAATTGCATCCTCTGTGGGGATTTTTGGACCAGTTTTGATGCTGGGCTGACCTCTAAGGGAGAGCTCAGTTATTGCAGTTATTGGCCTTGAGCGATGCTGAGCCAGGCCTCCCCCAAAATCCTCCCGCAAGCCGCAAAGGCAGCTCAGGGGCTTGGAGCGCTTTCTGGGGACACAGCGGGGGAAAACGCGGAGATGAGCAGGAGCTTTTCGTTTCTGTGGGTCTGGCCTCCCTCGGTCCCCTGAGCCTTCAGCATCAGCAGCTCCAAGCTGGGCTCCATCGCGCTGGAAGAACACAAACGTGTCGGCTTTGCGGCGCTGTCAGCTGGATGCCCACCTCTGCACGGGTCTGATCCACCCCACCTGGGCTTCCTTGTGGGTTTCTCCATTTTTCCCTGTTTTTCACAACCCTGTTTTTCCACCCAGTGAGCAGATGAGAGAGCAGGGAGGTTTTGGGCACCGAGATACCTGGTTTAGATCACGAGCGCTGCTCTTGTGGGGACGCGGTGGTGGCCGGGTGGGATGAACGCACCAGTGGCACGCGCTGCTGGTGAAAAGCTGTTTTCATCCCAAAGCCACATGTGTCGGCATTTTCAGTGTCCCTCATCAAAACCACAAAAAAAGAGAAGGAAAAAATAAAAAACCAACCAAGGGCCCTGGGAGCTTCTTGGCTGTTTATGCCTTGTTTTACAGGAGGGCTGGGGAGGAGACTGAGGACTGCAGAGGGGTTTGGTGGCTTTGGTGCCATCCGAATTTGCGGGATGACTGTGTGAGAGGTGGCTTACAGGCACTGGGTGCAGCAGAGGGTTTGCATGGTCATACCACCCACTGTGCGGGCGCCCTGGGTGCCAAATCTTGGTGGCTTCGCAGCTGAGCAGGACCCAGGTGGGCAAAAGCCACCATCGTGGTGTGCTCAGGCCCCAGAGGGCATCAGGGACCTGCTCAGCCCAGCGCCACCAGTGAGACCAGTGGGTTCTGCCCCTGGGACTGGGTAGGTGGCAGCTTTCAGTCATGCCCTTTGTTCAGAGAGCCTGAAAACCTGTCCTGTTTTTAAAAGCCAGCTTCGTGTCAGCAAGATGTACACAATATTATTATTTTAGCTATCTGTCCTGTATAACAGTTGGTTTGGTTTTTTTTCTTTTTTCCTTTTTTTGAGTTTTACACTCAAGGTTAGAAGTGAAGGACCTGCTACGCGCTGCACTCGGTGGAGCTGGTCGCATCGCCCGCCAGCGAGCGTGGGGTCCAAGGACGCGGGATGCTGTCCCTCTCTGCTCTGACCCCCCCGTCCAGGTGTGTGCAGGACACTGCCCTGCAAACTGCCTCCCCAGCCGTGCTTTCGGAGGGTAGGTATGAATAAGGGCTTCCTCGAGACCATAAGGTGAAGCCTGAAGGATCGTGTTATATTATAAATCCAATTATCACCTCGTTTCACTTGCTGGGAGCTGCCAGTGCCAAGCACCCGGATTTCCTCCTCCCTGCATCCTTCTCCTTCCTAGGAGTCTTTTTTTGGCCGAGGGACCGACGAGCTCAAGCCCTGCCACAGCCCTGGGGGACCAGCTTCAGCCTCACTGAACCCCCTTTCCCTCCTGCCAGTCCCACCAGCTTGTAACTGGGAGGGGGAGTGTGTGTATGTGGAAATAAAACAACTTTTACCCGGGAGCGTTTGGTTTCCCCGGCTGAGCCTGGATAGCCTGGGGAGCGGGAGACACCGGGGCGGCTGGCTGCTGGGATGACTTTCCCGCAGGAGCTGGAGGGAGATGCCACTGGCAAGCGGAGCGGAAGGAGGACAGAGGTTGCCGTCTCCCAGGCACCAGCTTTTCATCTATTTCCTCCTGTTTCCGTGTTGCCAAAAAAAAAAAAAAAAAAAAAAGGTGTATCTTCTGAAGCAGGGAGGGTTGAGACGCAAATGGACATGGTGTCATCGCTGCTGACCTCAAATGTCCCTAAAGGGTGCTCTGGGGCCAAGAAGAGCTGCCATGTTTCGAGGAGGGATGTCAAAAGGGCAGGATGCCAGAGACCCGCCAACATATAAATAAACCGATCCTTTATAAAGCCACACAAGGCTGGCTGTGTTTGTTCTTGCGCCAAGAGCTGCCTGAGGAAGACTCCCTTCTCTTCCTCCTGCTTCGGAAATGCACGGGAAGGTTTCCAGGGCATTACTTAGCATCTCCAAAGGGTGGGTGGGTGCAGACGGGGGAGTGAGGCTGTGCTGCTTCAACCGGACCTGCAAAGAAGGTTTCTCCTGTTGCTGGGGGCTGGTGGTGAGCTCGGCTCCACCTTGACCATCGGGGCTGCGTGCTACCCCACCATGTAATGCAGCCCGGGCAGGCTCCAGCTCAGGGCACTGCAGTTTCTGCTCTATCTTCTGCTTGCACCTTTGGTTAATTCCCTTCCAGCTATGCAAGAAGTGGGGATTTGCTGCTCCCCTTTGCCTGCTCACCTCTGTTCCCTGGGTGATTCCTCCTTCATTCAATTTTCATGTGCTTGGCTCCACCCTGATTTTTTTTTTTCTTTCCTCGAGAATATCCCACCCAGCACAAAGGGGCTTTGTAATAACACCTCCTCCTGTGAGCCTTGGTAGATGCTTTTCCAGCCCCGCCGGGCGCTGCGCCCTGCCTTCCTCCCGGGGCGAATCCTGCCTGCGTGTCCATGCAGAGGGCTCGGCGGTGGGAAGAAATGGCGCTTTCTTGCACAAGGCCAGGCGAGAGAAGGCAGGAACTCACACGTCGGTGCCCGCATGCATTTCCAGCATGTCTGAGGACCTTCCTCCTCCGCCCCGGGTCGTTGCCGTTGAACGGCGACACGCAAAGTCGTGTTGGCTTTGATCGGGAGGTTTGCTCTGTTTGATCTGATCTGTTTGATCTGATCTCCTGCCTCACCATTGTGCTCTGCTACCTTTTTCCCTGTGTTTTTTTGCAACGTGGGGAAGTCAAATTCCGTGTGCGTATTAACATCATGCCAAGGATGTGCTGTTATCTTCTACAGGCTCCTATTCCTTTTTGGATAAATAATTGGTTTGCAATAATAAAGTGTCTCTTGGTGTGAAACTAGGGGGAAAAAAGTGAAATCTGGAACTAAGCCAGGTCAAGAGAGGGAGGAGTGCTGTTTTCTGCTATTGTTTCTTCAAAAAAACCCCCACAAACCAGTCTAAAAAAGACAACTCCCTGGCGTGTGCCTATAGATCGTTCATTAGCATGACATTACCGGCTGTGGGGAAACGCCAAGGTTCGAGTGCCAGGAGCGAAGCCAGGTCTTGCTGCTCCTATTCTACAGGCAAAATGTCTCTCCTGGCCTCACAGCATGTTATTTTTGCTCGGTGACTGCTTGCTCGGTCGCCTCGGGGAGGGTGGCACAGCATGGTTCCTCCAGGCTTCCACCCGTCACAGCTCGGAGTCTCCTTCGGGGATGTGGTTGTTCCGTTTTGCTGTGCTCTGTTTTAGAAAATCCCCGAATATTGACCCAAAGCAGTGTAAGCTCAGGTGCTTCTTGACGTTGGAGCAAGCTGCTGGTCTGCAGGAGATCTCCCTTTGGTGACGAGCGGTGAGTAACGATGCATTAGGGAGCAGGGGGGGTTCGGGCACTGTGCACTTGGTGTTTTATGGTGACCCATCAACTGTCAGCCCTTACTTAGGGGCTTTTTTTCCTCTTCTTGAATCCTCTAACACTGACCCCCCTGGGAATATTTTTGGTTGCCACACAGCATCCTCAGCTCCTTGTTTTGGGGATTTTGAGGCTAATGAGAGACCTGTGCCAAGAAGGAAAGGGGAATGCAATGAGACCCCCCAGAATCCGGTAGATTCGTTAGCTCAGGCTCACCCAGGGGGAGGTTCACCTCTTTTTCCATTAAACAGAACAAAGCCAGTCCTACAATCTTCCAGTATCTAGGAAAGATGCTGGCATCTGGATCTAGGAGAGATGCCTAGCTCCTCAGAGTAGGAGACCTGCGGTGACCAAGGCACCATGTAACAGGGGCAAAACTGGCCATGAACAGCCATTTTTGGGGACTGGCTTTAAACCTGGGATAAAGTGACCTCAGCATGTGTACCATGGCCACAGCGTCGCACACTTGACAGCCCACCCCAGAGGGGCCTGTGCGAAGCCATTACTTTTTCCCCACAGAGGAATCGGCAGAGAATTTTTTTCCAGTTGAAACCACCGAAGCTGCTTCTGGTTTTGCCGCAGCCGCTGGCGGAGCTGTTTCTCATGCAGGGCTGAGCCGACTTTGTCAGTGCCGTGCGGATGCGCAGGGATGCTGGTCTGCGGCAGCCGCTCCGGCCGTCGCCCGACCTCCCCCAGAAAGGAGCACAATCTGATTGCTGGTGCAATCAGGTGTACAGAAGAATTGTTTACATTTTTTAAAAAAGCAAATAATAGTGATTTTATCAGAGGCAATGGATTTGGCAGCTGAGCAGGAGCCTGTAGGAAACGGAGCTGGCTGAGTGTTCTGTGGTGAGACAGGTAAATTAATACAGCCTAACAAATAAAACACCAACTTTTGGCCCCAGAATTAATGTTTATTTGAAGTGAGGCTAATATCATTGCATATGACTTGCCTAGTTACACATGCAGCTTTTCAGAGTCAACAGCCGGCTGGTTTTGGGCTACGATGGTCTCCGGCAGACAGGGAGGAGGGCAGTGCTCTCGCCCTGAGCCAGCCCCAGGAGCTGTAATGACATTTTACTGACCCTCCTGCAACCGTGAATTCAAGTCCTGGTTTTCCAGGACAAGGACTAACAGCCCTGGCGCACTTTTCTTGCAGGATCCTTCGCTGGCTACTCTCCCTGCATAAGCACTTGCCTGCAACCAAGGTACGTTTTAGCCTTTGCTGGGACGACTCCACAGCTCTGCATGTCTTTCTCTCGTTGCAAGGCTGGCTCTCCACACCTTGGCTTTCTCCAGCCCCTCTCTTCTGAACTCCTTTCCCAACAGGGTGATCAGGAGGGCAATGGTGCCACTAATGATGCATAATATCATCTCCCTGCCTGTGCCATCCCAGCCAGGAGCACGGCACCCATGGGAGCTGCTTGCAAGGGCTGCAAACAGCCCGCTGGGATCAAACCTGCCTGCACCTCCTATGCCAAGGATAAAAAGTAATTTTTTTTTTCCTTTTTCTGGTGCAAAATGCATTCAGGCACACATGCTTTTACATTATTGTTGGTGGTTTTGCTTAGATACCTGAAGCCAGGGCAAACCCAAATGTCGGTCTGAACAGCAAGGGATGGCAGCAGTGGCTTTGAAAGGCTGTCAGGGTAAGGCATGGCTGGGCGAGCACCGGAGCAAGGTGTGTGAAAAGACTGATCAGCTTTGATATTGAAAGCTCTGTTATGAACAGCCAGGAACAAGGGCTTTCAATTGGCTCAAAATACACCCCAGGGTATGCAGGTGGGGGGACAACACACTGAGGTTTATTTACAGAAGTGTGTAACTGGACAAATATACATAAATAACAAAACATAAGCCAAAATAATACGTTTTTTTTTTTTTTCACCCACTGAGCTATGCTGGCAGCAGACCCCCATGCTTATACGCTGCCTGTCATTTTAATCCTGTATTCATCTGTCCCACACATTCCTCCTCCCTATCTACTATCAGAAATTACACCAAAGCGGCAAATCATGAAGCTGACGTTTCCGAGGGTGTTATTTGTGCCACAGCAGCCGGAGTGCATTAGTCACCGAAGCTCCACACTGGAGGTTCTGGATATCCCCTCTGGCTGGGGTTTGAGAGAGGAGCTGGAGGGATGGGACGGCAGAAACCATCTTGCTGTGACGCTGCATCAGCATTCGGCCGGCAGTGCTGGGTGAAAGAGCTCCCGTCCATCTCGTCCAGGGGCAGCTCAGCAGTTTGCTTCCTTAACAAGCCTTCCCCGGGGAACGCCGGCTCTGTCTTCACATCCCAGGAGGAGCTGGCAGGTCTCCAGAAAACCCTTCTGAGACCCATCTGAGCTGGGGGGGTCGCGCTGCCACTGTGGTGGTATTCAACCATTAAATGCTGGTTTTGGGATGCGATGTCAGGGGAGGCCAGCACCATATACGATGTAGACGAGGTGGTGGAGTCGGTGCTGGGGTCTGAACGGTTGGGTTTAGGATCCTCCCATGTTCAAAAGCATGGTCCGGGGAGAGACGGGGCTGGAAGCTGCGGGTCGGTAACCTCCCACAAAACAGGAGGTCTGGGATTTTCAGAGGGTATCTGGCTTCTGGGGGAACTTTGCAAGGCAGGTGAGGAACTCTCCATTGCTCTGAAGGCTTTTGTTTCAAATGAGATGTTTTCTGCAATGTGGATTTTACCTCCAGCAACATCTCCAGGTCAGCAGCTTGGGGCAGGCTGGGTGGTTAAAACTTTTTCTTCCAGGCTTAAAATCAATTGCAGTATTTTGCCCTTGCGCTGGGGCCCTCCATTCTCCTCCACTTGCGCTTGTTCACGTTTCCCTGCTGAAGCAGCAATACTGCAGAGCCTACCAAGCAGAAGGGTCCTTGCGGGTTATTTCTGGAGAATCCAGAGACGAAAAGGCATCTCTGCCAGCACTCCCCCATTTTCTACCTCTTCTGCAGCTTCGCTGAAGCTTGGCCATGCCCTTGCCCCAAGCCCACCGGTGGGACGGCTGCCGAGCAGGACCCGGGGCAGGCTGGCGGCTCTGCTGGGCTCCAGCCCCTCTGAGCTGCAGGTGGCTTTGCCCGGGTCCCCGAGCTGCTCCGGGGCCGGGCGAGCGTGAGTCACGCTGCAGAAATCTCCCCAGGGCTGCTCCTGGCTTCTGCGTTTGGAGATCATGCCCATCTCCAGCATGCACGTTTGGACTGGTTCAAGCAGAGCTGCTTAACTGGGTTAGTGGCTTGGCATCCCCGTGATGGGGGGAGCCGGGCTGGGGCAAAAGCATCGCTCCTCTCCCCAGGGAGAGACCCGGAGGTTCCTGCCCTCCTCCCCCTGCCCGCTCGGGCTCTGCCTCCTGGTTTCGGCTCTAATCCCCAGCATGGGTGAAGGTGGTGGTCTCACAAACGCCTTCCCCCTTGCTGGAGGTGCCTGGCTGTGGGCTGAGCGTTGGGAGCAGGGGGAGGATGCTGCTGAAGAAATGTCTCCTTGCGCACCATGGCAATGGGAACAGCAAAGGATGGATGACAAGGCGGTTTGGCCAGGAGCTGGTGGGGAAACAGGGCTTTCGGTCCCAGTCATGTTGCTGAGGGGTCCCCGCTCCCCTTGTCAGCACATCCTGGGCAGCATGTCAAGGCAGATCGATCCCAAAGGTGCTGCCGGGGTGAAGCACCTGTGAGACAGGACCCAAAACCTCCCTGCCTGACTTGCAAGCATCCAGCTTTGCTCTACTTCATCCATTGCTTGCTCAAAAGGCCACTTCTCAAGTTAAAAGAAAGTAATGTGCTTTAAGAAATGTGCAAATGCTCGTGTTTGTGCTGTGAGTGCTGGAGTTATCGGGGTTTTTTTGCTTTTGTGGGTGCTGCTGGGGCATGCTCCTGGCTTGGGCAGCAGCCTTGCCTTTGGCTGCCTCCCCTCTGCTCCTTCTGCTGCACTGGATCCTGGCGGCATTTGCTTTGCAATTGCAGGAGACAGTGGTTTCCTCTTCCACAAATAGAAAATAATGAGACTACAGGAGGTTTGATGTTAAAAACATGATTTTCAGCATCCCAAGTTGGAGAAGCAGCAAAAACTTGGCTATTTCCCAGATCTTTCTTCAATGCTATTTACTTGCCAGGTATTTGCAATGCAGCTGCAAGGGATGTGGGTTTTCTGCATGTTTAGTGAGTGGATCCCACCGGCATCGTCCCCTCCCGGGCACGGAGGGGTGCTGGGAGCGGTGGCCATCGGGGCGGGCGCTGGGCCAGCCCCAGCGCTCGTCTGCAGCATGCTATTAATAACTCATCAGCGAGGCTGCCGGGCTGGAGGAAACGAAGGAAATGAAGTTAATACATGGAAATGTTTCCTTGTTTTCCCACTTGGTGCTCAGGGGCCTGCCTGTTGGTCCCTGCCCGTCTTGCCCAGCCCAGGCTGCGGCTGGGCTCAGGGGCTGGACGGTAGCTCTGGGAGAGCCCAGTTTGGGGAAAAGTGTGGAAGAACAGGGGTTCTGGGGATGGCAAGCAGAGACCAAAGCACTGTTAAGGCGTGTCTGAGCTGCTTAGAAGGAGGGAGAAGGGTTTAGGGGACTCTTCCTTCAGGGTGAAGGGGAGAAAGGGCACTTTTGCTTGTGGATTTTGGGACAGTGTTGCTCCTTGCTAGTCCTGTGCAAGAGCTCTCCAGTAGCTGGAGACTGGAAAACCAGCTTGTGCACAAAGGACAGGCTCTGCGGGGCCAGGACGGCACAGCGTGACTCAGCCCGGCCACGCTTCCCACGCCGCGGCTCTGCTGGCAAGTCCCTTCCTGCAGCCGCTGAGGGCAGGCAGCGTGCGGGCTCTGCCCGCTTTGGGCACTCGTGGTCCTCGGGTGCAACCACAAAACCACCCTCAGCCTCCCTTTCCCACCTCGCCTGGGTTATTTCTGAGCAACCCTGCCATTCTCCAGGCGGCCCCATGGCCGCCGGTAGCCGGGGAGGCTGCTGGTGGGGATGCTTTCCCGGGGGCTTGGGGCAGGAGCCTTGGCTCTGCCCCTGAGCGCAATGCTTGAGCTCAGCAAAGAGCAGCTTCGCCTGCAAATCCCAAACCCTGCCAAGGGGCACGTCGCCGGCTGTTGTCAAAAGTGCCCACCTGCCTTCACGTGAGGGCAAGGGAAGCGACGGCGTCTCCGTGGGGCGGCTTTGGGGCGCCGAGCAGCGGCGGCTGGGGTATGTGCTAACTCTTGTTGTTGTTTGTTGTTTGCTCCCCTGCCAGTTGGTTTCTTGTTAAGACAAGTTCCTTCTTAACATGTTCCTGGGTGGAGCTGAGCCTGCTGCAGGGCAGAGCCGTAACGTAGGGAGCTGAAGACTACGCCGTGCTCTGGGGGGAGCAGAAGCAGGGGTGCAAGGAGACCCGCACGGCGGATGCTCGAGCGAGTGCCATATAATACAAACCTCTACAAATGGAGCAGCAAATCAGTGGTGTTGCAAGACAGCGAGACCTTCCCTGTGAAGCGCCTGCCAATGGAGCGGAGATGGCAAGAAATACGTGTTGCAAACTTTCTGCTGAGTTACGGAGAATCAGCCGGGGATTGCAGCAGGCAAGAGTTTGTGACAACCATCTGAGCTCCCGCAGAAGCAGAGCCGCTCCAGCGATGTGCGCCGTGCTCAGCCCTCGCCTTGGGGATTTCATCCTTTCCTCCAGGTTTCCCATCCTTAATTTGTTTCCTGCTGCGGTTTGCCACCCCCGGCTCTCGGGGTGCAGGCGATGCTGTGAGGGCTCCTGTCCTACTCCAGGAACATACTTCTAGGCTCTTTTTTCCCCTCCCTAAAAAATAACACTTGTAGATGAGGAATAAGCAAGGCCCAGGGCGAGAATAGGAATCACCCCTGAATAAACCCAGGGTTGGTGAAAAGGGGACTAGGAGCACAAATGAACCCTCATTATAGCGCGAATCAGGAGTTAATGAGTGTGGTTTGGTGATGTGCTCAAGAGCAGAACGTTTCTCTGCCCCATCCTCCAGCCATTAAAACTTTAAGCTGGGGCAGGGTGGGGGGGCAGTCTCTGATCTCCTGCTCTGGGTGGACTGCCTTATCTTGGATGTGCAGCTGGAACCTGAAGGAAAACCGAACCCTCTGGCGATGGGGTGCTAACTCCAGGGTGAGGGCATTCATTGCCCTGCCTGGCAGGGCAGAGGGGTCACCTCGTGCTGCTGCACCCCACTCTGGTGTGGCTGAAGCTGCAGGGCTGTGCTTTATTTAAAAGGTAGAACAAATGCTGCTGAGGGGCACCAGGCTGCATCTTCCAGCCCACCGTCCTTAACTCAGCATCATGCTGGCGGTGGCTAAGTAGAAGCTGTCCCTATCCGTGCCCCTGAGCTCTTCAGGCCATCTTGCCTGGCCTACGGGTCACCTGAATTAATTGTAGGCTATAAAATTGGGTGTTGGACTAAGCCACCCAGTGCCTGTCTCCTCTGAGACTGCAAACCAAGATCACGTGAGTTTAATCCTCCCCCTGCCTTGTTACAGGTGTTTTCCCGACCCCACGCCAGATGTAACCAGGTCTAAGCCAGAGGGAGCACCAGCGAAACAACAGGGTTGTGGGAAAATTGCCTGGTTTTAGGAGGCTCTATATTTGGATTTGACTCCCCAGTGTGGAGTGGTTGGTGTTTCTCCCCCCAAACAAAGGTGTGGGTATATCCGGCTGCAGTACAGGGGATTAGGGAAAAGAGAGCGGAGGAGAAGCTGGCGCAGGCGAGCAGCCCCACACGCCGTGGCAGGGGGGCTCGGGGGGGTGTTTTGGGTAGTTGGGCAGTGCCTGGGATTTCCCATCCTGGGTCAGTGCAGGGCACAAGGTGCTATCCAGGCAAAACTGCAACCCATTCCCTGCCTGAGGGCAGTCTAATTTGATGCCCAGCTTTGGTGGAAGGATGATGGGGCCAGACGTCCTATCTCAGCTGAGACTATTTGAACTAAATGTAATAGAAAATGAAAGGAGACAATGAACCAGATGCCACTGGATCTTTATAAAGGTAAACTATAAGGAATAAATCAGGAGTATGGAAGCACTTAACCCTTCTGGGAGGGGGAAGGAGCCTGTAACACCTGGTCAAGGTGTCTGAATTAAAAAATGAGGATCTATGATTCTATGATCTCGTGTTTTCATTGATTTCAGGGCACACATCATGTATGAAGAGGTATGAGACCAAGAGCGGGTTGGCTATGGAGAGCGGAAAGGACTTTAGTTATGGGATGGGGTAACACCACAGTGACTGGGCATCCCTCCACTGAGCATCTACTAGAAGAGACTGCTGTTACGACCTATTTCTTTTCAAACAGGGGCTTTTGCAACTCACCCCCGACCCAACCCAGTCCATAAGACCCAGCTGTAAATCCCCTGCAGAGGCCTGAGGTCTCCTTTACAAGGCAGCTGCAGCGGTTCCCAAGCTGCTTTTGCATTGCTATAGGGCTGAACTCCCTATAGGCACCCCAGCAGGAAGCAGTTGTGCTCTCTTAATTATAGAAGCACAACTTCTGACACCCGCACCGCTACAGAAACTTTGTTTGGGTTTCCAAGAAGCTGTTAATTCCTTATCGCTTTTTTTTTTTCTGACTTCAGGGATGTTGATGGAGTCGTGTTTAGGCGGTCCCAGGGCAGTTATATCCTTGATGGTATTTGAAACGAGGCATCTGCTGGGGGAGAGGTGAGGAGGGAGGGAAAGGACGGTGACTGGGGAGGCCGCCACATTGCCTATAGCCCCAGCTGAGCCACCTTAAGCTGCCAATTTTTGCTAGACCCAGAAAAATAAATCAATAAGCCAGCTCAGCATTTCCTGGGCTTGCCTTCACCTTCATCAGCCCTTGTGGTCCCTTAAGTTTGTTAATCTCTTGACGTGCCTAAGGTAATATTCAAAGGAAAGTCCATTTGCTCCTGTTATTTATTTCTCGCCTGGGCTCCATCACCTCCTGTTTGAGACGAGAATTGCCCATCTTCGCCAGGAGCCCGCCTGCTGTTTCGATCATTTAGTTCTCTGCAGAGCACTCTAAGTAAGTACCTGGGAATTTCCCCAGTATAAGCAGGATTTAAGGTCTTTCTGCTGATTTTAGTATCCTCAGTATTTTCTGCGGGTTTTAGGTTTCTACTCAAATGAACCCAGTTATGGTTCTGCTCCTTCTGCCTCCGAGCAAAGCCTGGGAGCAGGAGCCAGTGGGGAGCACGGCCAAGGGCTGCCCGGAGCTCAGCAACTGTGGTTCAAGGAAAAAAAGCAGTAGCACTGGAGCACTGCACAGGGTGCTCCTCGAGCCAGTGTGTGCTCATCAGGTCTGATCCTGCAAACCTTTCTCAGGTGTGTGAATTGGTGCCATCCCCCTTAGTTAACAGGGGCGGTGAAGGTCTGCTCCTGCACCTGAGCTGGAAGAGATTGCTGCTGGGCTGCTCCTGTGCCTAATTAGGGAAAGGGATATTAATGAGGCCCAGAAGGAGGTACAGGATGATGACTCTGACTTGGGGATGAGGAGCTGTAGTGCTCCTGTGCTGGGTAAGAGGTTTTGGGGGTTTTTTTTTTTTTTGGAGGGTCTTTGTAAAGGGTAGCCTAGAGCTGCTAGGGTGATGGTGCTGGGGGGCTGGAGAGATGGTGTGGCTTGGTCTCTTCACCCCCAGGCAAGGTAGGGAGATGCTGGGATGCTGAAGCTGAGGATATCTCTGGAAGGATGGATGCTGAAACAGCTGCTGTGTCCATATAGCTATAGGTTTCTTCTCTTGTGGGCATGCAGCCAACCTCCTGGGAGCATCACTGCTCAGGGCTCTGCGATGACACCCCTGACAATCAAACACCAAAATCCAGTTTCAAAAGTCAGTAGGTCAGAAAGGGCCAGAGCTAGACACCATCCTGAAGGCAGGACAGAACCATGCTGTCTTAGTAACTGCTGTTGGTCAGCTGGTGATGTGTGGCCCTGGTCTAGATTTCATTCTAGTCCATAGGAAAAAAAAAAAGCAAAAACCACAAAAATCTCAGTATCTTTAAGGAAAGTTCTCTACAGGTCATTCAATAGTTCATGGTTTACTGGTTTTCTTATAGCATGGTTATCTCTACAGAAGCAGCCAAGGAGGTCTGGAGCACTTGCTATACAGCAGGTAAGTGCATAAGGTGTTTCTGATCGGTCACAAATTCAGGGCCCACTCCAGTGATTTTTGGGCCACGGTCAGCTTTAGCTGAAGAAAGTGGAAATAATATTGGTGGGAGGGAGGGGAAAGGAATTGATGCGATGCACCTTAAGCTAGCTAAGGTGGCTGTTGGCAGGTGCTGATTTAGCAGAGGGAAGAAAAAGCCCTGCTGTTTGTTAAGATTTAAGGGCTGTTACATCATAAAAGCTGGGTTTGGGGGGAAGAAGGGCTGAGGGTTGTGCAGTGTTGCCCTCATTCCTGGGAGATACACATACAAGAATGTCAGCACTGCTGCCCCTGGATTTTGTGGTTATTGTGTGGGTTTTTTTTTTTTAATGCTTCTGAAGGTTTTCTTCAAGCCCATCTTATGAAGCTGTATGATTTCCTCAGACTTTCACCTTTCTTTTCTGGAAAAGTGAGCTTTTAGCTGCTTCCTGCAAAGAGGAGAACAGGAGACATCATGGCTCAACGCTCTGAGTGCAAATAGAAAATGCAATCTGGAGAAGAGCCCTCATTTTCACAGCCAACCGCCCCAGCCCCACGTGTTTGACCACCCAAGGCAGGCAGTGCTGCTTGCGCTGGGGCTGCCCATGGGTTTTTCCCTCTGTGCCGGGTGTTTATGGGATGGGGAGGGGGCTGGATGCAACCTCTGTGTGTGGCAGCAGCATGGCTGAGCTTTTTCTTGGGAGAAGCATCAGCCTGCCAGCAAGGTGAAAACGGCCTCAAATGCCGCCGTGCTGCGATGCTGTTTGCTCCGTCAAACATCGGGGATGACCCACCTCCTCCTCCTCCTCGGAGCAGAAAGACAACGTGGTCCTTGCCCAGTGCGGTGGCACTCTGGAGGCAATACCTCCGGCTGCAATGGCTCTGGGTTACTCTGCACGCTTAAGCGTGAGCTTAAATCCCTCTGATGGGAACCGCAGCGTGGAAGGACCATGAGCTACCCAGGCCTGGCCCGTGCTGGGGTGCAGCAGGGACAGTGCTGGTGATACTGAGGAAAGGGAGATGAAGGCAATGCAGCCATGGACAGCTTTGCACTAGGGCGTTGCTCCCTGTTGCAGTATTCATGCGACTTTGCAGATCAGGACTGAAGGGTACCAGGACGACAACTGCAAGGTATTGCCTATCATACCCACCACAGCATCCTTCTGGACTATCAAGAGCCCCCCATCTCTTGTCCTCCTCTGTAGCTTAATGAACACTCTCGAAATCTCACTCTTCCTATGCAAAAGGTGTTATTCTCCACCTCTCCAAGACTAGGGCAGCCACACTTTTGCCCACTGATCTTTTTTTTTCCTGGCAGATCCACCCGGCTCTCAGGTATATTGATAAATCTCTTCAGTAAAAAAGAAAATAAACCACCAGACTGCATGAGCTCTGTGGTACAGAGGTATCGCAGGTCTGCCCCAAGCCAGGTAGGGATGGACACGAATGTTTGGAGAAGCACTGGAGCAACTGGGGTGGATTTTTGGTCCTCAGGTTAACTCTCCATGAATGGGCCGATGGTGTAAAAAGTTAAGGGGTGCTTTGCTGCCTATGCCCAAAGCCAAAGAAAGCATTTGCAGTTTGATGCATCACTGAAACAATCAGAAAACCAAGTGGAAAACTCTGAGCTTGGGCTGCTCCATGGAATGATTGATATGATGATCCCAATTACACTTAATTGTGGTTACCCTATTAATGACACCCTCTTTCTGTAGCACACACCTGCCTCTCCATGGGAAACACTACTAATATACCTTAAAACACCAGTTACATCCAATGGAAAAGCAGCAATTAAATCCACTAAGCCTTGCCTAAAAAATTATTTCACTTCCCTCCAATATTTTTAACATTATAGAGGCTGTTTCTTAAAACAAAAGCAATTCTTTCAGTTGTGTGACCTCCTATTTATCCGTGCAGGAACACCTCCAGACCGGGCGCTGATGGAAAGCACTGTGGGGTTTGCAGGGGCTCTACAGAGAGGGGCTGGGGGGAGAGCCCTGCCTCTTTGTTATAAGCTTTCAGGCAGCGCTGCACAGAAAGTTTGTTTTCTCCAGGGGTCATTTTTGGGGTGGAAATAGGAAGCTGGGCTCCTACTTGTGTCGTGTCCTGGTTGGGGAATGGGCTGATAAAGCTTAGTGCTGTTTCACCAGGTGTCTGTGGGTTGTCAAATGAGTAGTTTGAAGCACCTGGCTGAAGCCAAATGATCAGGGTTTGCCCAGGTGGGCTTGTGCGGGAGGAGGAGGACAACGGTGGAGAAAGAAGTAGCCTTCCTCCCAGAGAGGAAGACAAAAGAAGCTGGGAAGAAGTTAACAGCGCACCCAGTGCACGATGGCAACCCCATTCAGGAATAAGGAGCCTGGATAAAATGGAGGTAGTTTTTAAAATCTCCCCATACGGGCTGTTCAGTAGTGGTGGAGAAGGTGCGGTGAAACCTGGCGTCGGGTGGTCTGACGCGTGCCCGAGGCGAAGTGTCTTTTTTTGCTGTCGGCACCTGCAAAGCTGGGGCGTGGGTCCCCTGAGCCCCCGCAGAAGAGCCCCGACCCCTTTTTGCACAGCAGTGCCGTGGCCAGGCTTGTGCCCAGGCCCGCCGCAGCTCCTCAAGGCCGAGTCCCCGTGCCTCAGTTTCCCCATGCACCAGGGCTGCTGGGTGCCGGGGGGGGGCTGTATCCCCAGTGACCCCCCCACGCAGATGTGGCCACGCTTCCTCTGATTTTTCTTATGGCGGGGGGGGGGACGACACGACACACCACCCCGTGGGCTGCGGTGAGCGGGGTCAGCATCTTCGCCCCCCCCAACCCCCAAATTTCCCCCGTGGGCATCGCCGCCCGGCGCAGCCTCCCGCGCCCCGGGGCGGGCGCGGAGCCTCCTCCGCGCTTTTCCCGCGGAGCGCA
>NW_010972698.1:10560599-10579831 GCF_000737465.1 Haliaeetus leucocephalus | reverse complement strand
AGTGTGAGCTCAGAGCTGCGAAGTTCAGATTAGTTTTGGAAAAAAACCCGCTGTTTCACGTCAAATGGAAATCTTTTTTCTTGGTTTTGTTTTTGTTCGAGCTGCTGAGGAAGTACCAACTTGGAAGCTGAGCTGGGCAGTTACTGCTGTGGGCCCAATTCTGATCGCAGCCTGGTTGTGCTTTCCACTGTATGTGTCAGATTTCGGTAGTTTATGCCTGGTTTACGCTCGCGTGAACTGCCCAAGAACTGGGTCATTACTCACCCGGGCTGATTTAAAGTATGTTTGAGTCCAGGAGAGTGTTTCTGTTGGCTGTGGTGAATGGTTTTTGGTTGGGAGGGTTCAGTCCTTACTGGTTTTAGTAGTCCCAGGGAAGCCGATGGGGCAACCTCAGTGAGAAAGTCTTAGTCATGTGTTTACGGAGCCTGGCTGGAGGGTTCCTGTTAGATGCCGTGTTCAGATCTCCACCTCTGGTTTTGCTTTACACCTTAACATTTATTAGATATTTCAAAATACAGGGATTAATAGCTGATATAACCTCCCTGCTCCTCCCTCGCATTTTATTATAAAACAAGGCACGACACTTTCCCCCAAGTGACGACAGCTCACGGCAAAGCCAGCACCAGCTCCATTTTTAAAAATCAGGCCAGGCTGCGGTGCAGAAGTCGTGTTGCACGGGACTTAGCGGCCGCGTTGGTTACAGGTTACTAAAACCTCAGTCTGTGATGCAGTGAGCTGGATCTAAACGTACTGTAACTGTTCAAATCAAGTATTTGTGGAATGCTGCTCACTCCCGCCACGGTATCTTCGCTGATTGGCTTTGGGGTAAATAAAAGTGCCAAATTTATGTCTATTAAAGTGAGTGAACTTGTCCCGGTCCACTGGAGACCCTGCACGGAGGTGTTTGCACTGCCCTGCTGGCGTGCCGAGGGTGCCCGGTGCCGGACACGAGCGGCATTCATTCCCCGATCGAACAAGTGACCAGAGAGGGACTGGGAGTGCCCAATTTCTGCTGTGCCATCTCGTTTCCCTGCTGCGGTGTGAATGCTCTTCATGCCCTTGTGCACAGCTGGAATTAATTAATTTGATTTCTACGCGTTCCTGTAAGGAGAACCAACTGGGTGGTCGTGTCGGGGCGGGAGAGGGGTGTGCTGTGCTGCCCGGCATCTGCGTTACCCGGGGAGGTTATGTGACGAGAGCCGCTCGGAGCAAAACCTCGTGTCCTGTATCACCGAGGTGCCGGCCGCGGTGGGGATGCAGGGCAGGACGGGCGGCTGCGCGGCCTCAGGATGGGCTCTGTTGTTCAGAGAGGTTGGGGCGACCACGCTGCCGTGCTTTCCTCCTGCAAAAGATGACCCATGCCAGAGCCCAGAGCTCAGCCGGTTGCTGGTGGGGTTCTCAAACCGGAGCTCTGGGTGGTGGTCATTGCTCGCGCAGGTGGGACGTGAGCCCTTTGGCCTGAGGAGCTGGTGGTCCGCGGGGAGAAGCTCTTTGTGGGAGGAGGAAGAAGCAGGTGCATCGCACATACGTGTGCGAGGAAGGGAAGGGAAAATGCGTCGTCTCCTTCGGGGGAGCCTCCTGATGAGTCAGGCACTGGGGAAAGGTCTGCCTTGAAAGGATGAGTCTGGAAACTACAGTTCCTGATCCTGGATACTAAAAGTCATGGGTGCAACAGGTTCATTTTCTGGCTCTTTGCTCCGTTTTTGGTTCGTCCCATACCTGTTGCAAACGTTACTTCTTTCCATCCTGGTTCCCCAAGCACCGGAGTCTCCTGCCCTCTCCCGCTGCTGTTACCACTCGTTTTCCTGAGCACTAATTGGTCTCAACCACCCTGTTCAGGGCTTTTTTATTCTTTTCAGCTTGCAGGCTCCTGTGAAACTTCCAGGTGAAGCACGAGAATGGGTTTGCTTTTGGACTTACCTTACTAAGACCTCTCAGAAATAGTCTCAGGAATCCAGAGGATCTGAGGCCGGGAGCTGAAAACCACCCAGCTAATTACTGCAACCTGCTTACGCTTGGAGCAGTTATTTCTGCCTGTGTTTACCCGGCTGTTTGTTTGTGTCTTGTGATCTCAAAGACTTCCCCAATTTTTGCAGTAATATTAGCTGATTTAATAAAATCGCTCTGCCTCACTTAAAAAAAAAAAAAAAAAGCCCATAAGTAACATGGGTAAAACAGAGGAGAAAAAGAAGGAGCAAACAAAATGCACAAGGAGCGCTGCTTCTGCCCCGGGACAGGCGGGTGCTGCTCCCACCCTGGCGTCCTCCATGGGCCAGGGTCCTGCCAGCACCACGAACCAGGGATCTGAACACGTGTCTTGCCCCAGTGGCCTCTTGCGAGCCATGTTTCAGGTCATAAGCATCAGCAACTTTGATTTTCGTGGGGCTTTTTTTATTTAAGGTTTGTTGTATCTGGCCTTCTTGCATCAAACAGGCAATAGCTGTCTGTGGAAAAGTGGTTATTTCTGTATTCAGTGCTGACATTGGGACGCAGCATTAATTTTCCGTTAAATGACAGATTTATTGGAGTTTTCTTCATCTACACAATATGACCTGAAAACCTGAGTTATAATTTGCCAGAAGGGGGCATTTTTTGCAAACATCAGAAAGGATTTCGGTAGCACGAGAGATGCGTAGGGTGAGCTCGGCTTGATAATTAAAGCAGGCAATGATGCACGTCTGGAAACCGCAGCCTCTTGGGGCAGGGTTCCCCAGTGCCTAAATGGTATAACAAAATTATTGTGCACCTACACGCTAGCGAAGGAATTTTGGGGCGTTGGGTGCAGAGGGCTGAGTGCGGCGAGACCAGTTACCTGTCTCCCTGCAGCCTGCAGGGCACCGAGTGGTCATTAAAATAAGAAATCACAGAGTAGTGTTGGATTTTTTTTTTTTTTTTTAATGAAGCCACTTAAAAATGTATTTTCCAACTATCTCCCTGTAAATGGCTTTTTTGCTGTAGGTTGAGCTTGGAGAGCTTCACACTGCTCTGATGTTCTTGCATGTGGTTTCTCCACTTTTCCTCTCTGGAAAAAGGGCATCGTCTCAGCTGGAGCCCACAGCTCTGTGTCTCCCTTCCTTTGGACATGTTGCCGAACTGCCCGTTGCTTGTCCTGACCCAAGCCAGACACACACGGGCAGTAAAGTCAGTCCTTCACTGTGGAAACACCAAGGAGCTTTGCTGGGGCTCTGGGAGTTGGGTTTCTTGCGTGGGGCGTTTGTTGGATTTCGGTTCCCAGCCAGCACGTGCTCTCTGGCCACACCATCTCTGTCCTCATCTCTTCTGTCCACATCCTAAACCCAGAGGTCCTCCTTAATCTTGGGATCAAGGGCTTGCTTTTTTAAAACAGTTATCTGCTGTGATGTTTAATGAAACATTTGTTTACCAGTCACCTGTTCAACATGCCAACTGCTGGGTATACAGTTTTTCCTTGAAAACTGGCCTTTTTATTGTGTATCGGCATACCTCTGGAGCAAAGGCCACAAGCACTGGGTCTCTAAACAGCTCGTACCAATGTGCTTTGCAACAATTTACGCTTTATATGTGCTAAATTCAGCAGTAAGGGACTAAATTTGGCCAGCTGTGTTAGTTCCAGGAGATCTCATTAGAGGTCCTGAAGCATCCCGCATTGTTTGGGATCACTGCTCAGCCAGGTTTGGGTGCCATCACCTGTTTTCTGACTTTTTTCCTCTTGAAATAAATGCTGAGCTTTCTGCACATCCATGGCAAGGGGCTTCCTGGGCTGATGGGGAAGGGACTGCTGCGCAGCGTAAGGACAAGCGCTGCTGGATGTAAAAGAAGATACTTGTATTTTCCATATTTTACTATGGATACCTGTGGTGGGTTGACCCCGGCTGGATGCCCGGTGCCCACCAAGCTGCTTCATCAGTCCTCCTCCTCAGCTGGACAGGGGAGAGAAAATAGAACAAAAGGCTCTTGAGTCAAGAACAGGACAGGGAGAGATCGCTCAGCAATTACCGTCATGGGCAAAACAGACTCAACTTGGAGAAATAAATTTATTGCCAGTCAAATCAGAGTAGGGTAATGAGAAATAAACCCAAATCTTGAAAACACCTTCCCCCCAGCCCTCCCTTCTTTCCAGGCTCAACTTTACTCCTGATTTCTCTACCTCCTCCTCTGAGAAGTGCAGGGGGATGGGGAATGGGGGTTGCGGTCAGTTCATCACACCTTGTCTCTGCTGCTCCTTCATCCTTGGGGGAGGACTCCTCAGTCTTCCCCTGCTCTGGCATGGGGTCCTTTCCACGGGCTGCAGTCCTTCAGGCACAGCCTACTCCAGTGTGGGCTTCCCGCGGGGTCCCAGCCTCCTTTGAGCATCCCCCTGCTCTGGCGTGGGGTCTTCCCTGGGCTGCAGGTGGAGATCTGCTCCCCCGTGGACCTCCCTGGGCTGCAGGGGGACAGCCTGCCTCACCGTGGTCTTCCCCACGGGCTGCAGGGGAATCTCTGCTCCGGCACGTGGAGCATCTCCTCCCCTCCTTCTGCACTGACCTGCGGGTCTGCAGGGTTGTTTCTCTCCCGTATTCTCACTCCTCTCTCCCATCTGCTGTCACACAGCAACTTTCCCCCCTTCTTAAATCTGTTCTCCCAGAGGCGCTACTGCCATCGCTGATGGGCTCAGCCTTGGCCAGCACTGGGTCCGTCTAGGCTTCTTCTCACAGAAGCCAGCCCCGTAGCCCCCCTGCTACCAAAATCTTGCCACGCAGACCCAATACAATACTTCTAGGCAGGTATGTAACTTCAGGGCCAAAAAACCTCGTAGAAATGGTTTCTGCCCCCCTTTGAAAAAGATTATAGAAAAATGAAAGACACCAACATTTGATGACAAGTGTCACAAGTGGAGCTAGAGAGATGGTAATGATGAGATGTTGAGTATGTGAGGGTGGTCCTCCACCCTGTGTTGCATGCTGAACATTGCATCTCCTGCAGCTGAGAAGGGTCAGAAGTCCCTGGACCAGGGAGGGGATGGCAGCAGAGCCCAGGTGCATGACGTTTGCAGCTTCAAGCCCGTAGCTCTTGCGTCGTGCTGTCAGGTGGAAAGACAAAAAGCTCTTGAGCTTAGAGCAGGGCGCCAGTGGCATCTGTGTCAAGCATGCTGGTTTAGTCCTTTCCTGTTTCGCTAGTAATTCTCCCCATCTGTCCTCAAATCCTTGAGCCCAGCAGAGCCGTGGAGTACCCAGTTGCTGTTTTGCTGTAGGATTTTTTCATTTGCTTTTCTTTGTGTTTGGGATTGCAATCTGTTTTGATCCCTCATTCTCAGTAGAAGATCCAACGGGTCAACACTGGAGCATTTTGAACACAATTGCTACCTCCTGGTGTCCGATGCAGTGCCAACGGTTGCTCTTTTCTTGCCAGGACCTGTGCTGTCTGTGGACCATTTGCCTTACTGCGAGAGATGCACGGGGCCAGCCCCGCTCCCGAGCTTCCCGCACTGCGAGAGCGGTGATGTTCAGGTTCAGCCCAGCCAGGCTAAGATTGAAGCCTTCCAAATCGTAACCTGCTCTGATGTGATGCTTTCACAAGGACTGCATGGTAGTGAAATATCCGTGAGAGAAAGCCGCGTCCAGATGTTGCAAAAAGCTTGGTGCGATAATGAATTATCCACAGCCATTCCCAGGCTGGACGGCTTCTGTTTCGAGCCGCTGGTGCGGTTTTGCCTGCTTCCCGGCCTGGACTTGGTTGCGGTGCTTTGCTTCTTGCAAAAACAGCGGCCTGGGAGCCTGGAGGAGTTGCCCTGGTGCACTGCAAAGCGGCTTGTCTTGTGGCAGCGCTTTCCCATGGTATTTTCTCCCCGGAGCTGGCGCGCGCTGCCGCACAGGAAATTCTGGTTGCACCATTATTGCAGAGCCTATTGTTTGGGGCAAGAGCAGGATTTGGTCTTGCTCACATCCTAAAATGTCTCGCTGCGTTTAAAAGGATGTTGCAGAGTATCCAGGGCTGCTGGCAGAACGGCAGAGCTCAAAGCTGGTTTTGCGCAGAGTTCACGCTTAGCCCAGATCCCTGTGTTTCTGCTCAAACTTACTGCTCAGGTTTTTCACGGGAATCCTCAGGGTTAAGGAAAACTTGGAGTGAAACGGGAGTCAGGGCATGGTGCCTCATCGCAGTTTGCAGCTTCTTGCTGCTTAGCCCGCTCCTGCTTGCGGGTGCTGCGTAGCAGACACGTTGAGTGATGCAAAATCAGCGTATGCGGGTGTGCGGGGAAACCCATGAAAACTCTGCCTTTGAGATGCCAAAAAACGTGGCCTGGATCGCACAGGTGTAAATAGGCAGGTACAGTACGTGGCAGGCTCTGTTTTCATCTGCCGCAGTCTCGTGGCGTGACCGAGGATGCCTGTTAACCTGTCCGTGCCTCAGTTTCTTATCTGAGCGGCGGAGCGAACACTGCGCTGCCTGTGTTTGCTTTCACTTTGTTTTTTTCACCTTAACTAATCTTTGTGGCTTAGATGGTTGGCAGCGATAGCTGTATTTCCCAGGCTGTGCTATCCAAGTTGCAAAATACCGTTCCTCACCCGTGCGAACCACAGGTCCTCTCGCGTAGGGTTACGTGTAATGTTTTGGCTATGACTCGCCGGCTGGTAGAAGCAAGAGGATTTGAAAGCTTTTCTGTCCGAATTGTGCTCTCCCTTGCTGCCGGGACGGTTGCTCACCCCTCGGGTTGCCTGCCTGGGCTCTCAGCTCCCCCTTGCTGGGTTTTTCATTCGCTTCTGGCTGCCATCCCGAAAGAGGGAAAACACCAAACCGTGGCAGGTGTAAAGAGTGAAGCCGCATGTGTGACATTCCTCTGCCACTGCACGTCGGGGCAGAATTAAGTGTGGAAGCTCCCAGGGCTCTTGCAAACTCTGCGTCCCAAGAGCTGAGCCTTTGCTGCCCCAGTAAAGCCCCGGAGAGTCTGCGCAGGCAGCCAGCCCCTCCGTGCGTGGGCTGCACGGAGCTGCCAGCAACTGCCCTGCGCTGGGAGCGAATTTGCTGCTGGAGGCTTGTCTGGGTCCAGGTGCCGCGCTTCGGTGCGCGTAGGTGAGGGGTTGAACCCCCTTGGATCTAACGCTGGCCGGTGAGGGTGTTACCGCCCGGCTGGCGAGGCAGCAGGAGGTGCACGCTGGCCCCTTCGCTGCTACAGCAAGCTGTTGGTGTCTTCGCTTCAAAAGACGCCGGCTTCAGTTTGAGGGCTTTGCTGGATTCGTGGAAATAGGGTGGCTGCTGCTGCTGCTGTGCGCTGGCATGAGAAAGCGACCCAAAAGGCCTCTCTGATGCTACGGTGATGAGCGCAGCAAAGCACGTGCCTGGCAGAGGGATGAGGAGCCTGGCAGTAGCGGTCCTGTGTCCCTTATCTGAACAAGCCACACTGGGAGCGGTTGTAGCTCGTTTGCTCTTGCTGTTCCTCTTCTGCTGGGCTGGCGCGGGGTAGCAGCTGATGCCGTCCCCCTGAAACTGGGTTGACATTGTCTGCCAGAGGCCTCCCGTACACTCAGAGACTTGTTCGAGAGAACCATTAATTGGTTTAAAACTGCCCCGTTTCACTTGCGGGTATAGAAAATGCCTATTGTGTGTAAAAACAATGCCACCGATGTAAGCGTCTGCCCTCAGTGCTGGAATTGTTTAGCTGAAGTGGTATGAAGTCGCGCGTCTAGCTGGAGCGGCATGGTCGTGGAGCCTCCGGACTCTCAGTTTCGGCCAAGCAGTTGGTGTTGGGCTTCACCGCCGGACCACGGCAGTGCCTGACCTTCGCCCACGCTGGGTAGAGGATGCTGTCGGCTGGAGGGCAGCACCGGCGTCCTGCCTGAGCTCGGGCAGCGCGGCGGAGAGCAAGGAGGAGGAGGAGGAGGAGGAGAGCATCCACCAGGTTTCTGAGCAGCACAAGGAGTTGGGTTTGCACTGGAAGGTTTGCCCAGTGAGCAAAGACACCAGCCCCAGAGCCCATTACCATCTTTCCATCCCTCCCTTCTGCTGTAGGGAGTTCGACAGCGTTCCTGGGCGTAGACCACGTCCTAGGCTTCTGCTCCGCTCTCTGATTTCCACACTGTAGAACTGGAGCTGAAAAAGACACCGGCAGCAGCGAGAGCAGGCGAGCAACACGCCGCGTCCCTCGGTGACCCACTGCGATCACGCTCGGACCATCCGCTTATCAATGATGGGGAAAGCCAGGAGAAGAAGCAGGGCTCAAGGTGGTGGCCTCTAAGCATTTTCACACCACGCCGTGCGTGGCTCCACGGGGCGGGCAATGCCGGCGGGCTGAGCGCGGCCGGGCTGGATGCATGGGAGCCCACCGCAGCCCGGGGGATGCTGTCTGCAGCCACAGGGGACGATGGCTGCCTGTGTTTTCCAGTGAGATTTTATACAACAGCGGCCGGTGAGTTTACTTTATATGGTGTAAGTCCTGCCAAAACAATTTCTTCCTGTTATTGCTCCTTCAGTCTTAGTGGAGCGATAAGAGCCTTTTGCAGGGAGCTGGTTTCTCCCAGGGGCTCTCCTGCTCCGAGCCAGGAGCTTTGAGCAGCAGTTCCCAGGGTGACTTTTCCTCGGTCCTTTAGCTAAATGTCAAAGTTACATTTAGTTAAATGATAAAAGGAATATGTGAGTATAGTCTGTGAAGTGTCTCTCCACAACCAAATGGATCGGGTTTATTTTAGGTGATATTTCCCATGAATTATCTCTTCGGTTGCCCAAGGAGGTAGTTACGGATGGCAAAGACCTTGGCCTTGAAGACAAGGCTTGTGTTAACATATATTGAAGTGGAAGCTGAGACCACATGGGGCTTTGCTTGGACCTGGGCTGGAGCTCGGAGAGCACCACAAGTCTCGTCACTTCCCCGGCTCAGACCTGGTACCTTCAGCTGATGTTTCGTGTTGCTGATGCTGAAGGGGGTCCAGCTGAACGGGTGCTCTGCTCTCAGGGCTGCTGCATGCTGCAGTGACGGTGGCAGGTTTTATTTCCAGCCGGAGGGCCGCATGGATACCTCAGGCTCCCTGGAAAGTAAAGCACCTTACTTTTCCCACCTAATTCTGGCAGAATTAGGAAGATGGCGTGGAGTTTCAACAGCTGGAAAGCTCTACAGGCTGGGGGAGCGATTTGCATGGAAAGCTTTGTCAGCTTCATAGCAAGGAAACACCCTTGCTACAGAAATGCTGCTGTATGTGGGTTTCCACTCCTGCAGAGGAAGATGTTTAAGGCCAAGCCTTAAATATTCTAACGGGAGTGAAGATGGATCTTAAACCCCCTTCTGCTTGGTTTGTAATTCTTTTGAGTGAACGAACTGAACCTAAAGCAGAACCACAAGAAGATTTGCTGGGTTCCAGCATGGGCCCGTGGCAGGCGGTGCCGGATCAGCCACAATTGCTTATGAGAAAGGAACCGTTTCAGGTTTCCCGATTGCAAACACAGTGCCAGAGCCGGGAGGGCTCTTGCTACCGCTTAACAATTTGACTGAACTGAATAGGCTCCACTCCCGTTCCTAAGAGCAGGCTGCTGAGAGGAAGGAAAAACAGGAAAAAATTCAGTTAGTCGCTAGGCTGAGGTGCTGCCCTTCTGCGTAAGAATGGCAGGGCAGTCCTGTGGTGCCGCAGGTCCCCACTTCACCTATGGAGAGCAAGGTTTGGGGTGGATGCGTGCCTGGAACGGTGTCTCTGGTGCGGTTACCCCGCGATGTGGCTGCAAGGGGAGCAAAAAAAGGCGATGCTGCAAACCGCCCTGCGTTTGGGGCTTGTGTAAGAAGCGTTTGGCTGCAGAGCAGCTTTGTTGTCTGATTACGGTGCGTGATGACGATGTTACCAGTCTCCTGCTCTTCCCGTTGCCTCGTTAGCCCAGCCGCAACTTCTGCCGTGAGCGATGCCTCGTGCCTGGTGGTACACAGATCACACCGAGTGCTTCCCACCACCGGCAGCAAAGGCAGCACGTTGGGGAGGCAAGAGAAAAGGGTGCCACAAAAGGCTGATGTAAACGGGCAAATATCTGAGCGTGCGGGTTGTTTTGCAAGCAGGAAAGGAGCTGAATTCCTCAGCTGGGCTACCCAGCGGGACCTCCTGCCCAGGTCTAATGCTGTGAACTGCGTAAAGTAAGTTGGTGCTTGCAAACAAGCATCCTGCAGAAGGGATCTGCTGGAGCAATAGCCAAATCTTTGCTTCTGACTCTTCAGTGGTTGGTGTTTTCTCGCTCTGGGATACTACAGCAGTGCCTGTAATAACCCCCAAGGGCAGGCAGTGCCTTTCTGGCCTCTCTCTGGTCTATAACTGGTCCCTGTGACTTCTTGCCGTAGTAAGTTAAAGCCAAGTGTTTTAATAAACTTTTATGAAGATAATGAGTTGCATTAGGTAGAAATATTTGTATAAAAGGGAAGTAAATAAATGCTTTTCAGGGCATAAGGCAACTTATGTTTGACACAGCTAGAAGCAATTTTCTCCAAGGCACGGATTATTCCATAATTGCTCGTTAATGAAGTTGTTGCCTCCTTCCTCTGAAGCATTTGCCCTTGTCCAGAGCATAGGAGGAAGCAGTGGGTTGTATAGAAGCCCTGTGTGATCCAGGCTGGTGTGTTTCTACTCCTTAATACTCCTCTGATTGTAATCAGTGGGTTTTGCACCCATAAAGAATTAGGGCAATGCCATGTAAACTGTCTATAATAAATATAGGGAGTCTATTCATATGGTTTCGGGCTTGAACTTTCTGAGTGATAATTACTCTCTAATCTTTCCAGGCACCTTGCTTTCATTCCTGGAGAGTTTCACCTTTATTTACAGCTACAGCATAAACATGTTTGATAAGACAGAGTTGAAAACACAAGGAAGATTTTTTGGGGGAAGAGCTTTACTGGAGGGTGCTGCAGGACAACTCCATGGATCTGCGCAGTGCTATGGCCAGTGGACACAGACCCAATTGCTAGATCCTCCTTGGGGCACTGTTCAGAAAAGCAAAAGCATTGCCTGTCTTCCTTCAAGCACACTCACAAAAGGAGGTGCAACTTTTGCTGGGAGCAGGAAGGAGCCGTGGATTTAGGTACAAAGTTGTCTTTGGAGAACAGGTCTGCCTGAATGGTGGGGTTGGAGAAACCCCTCTGTGCTGCATTTCCCTGGTTCTTTATATACCCTCTGCTGCACGAGGATAAATCTGTTGCGAGAATGAATATTGAGATCCCTAATTCAGGTTTAGTTTAGGCACCTAAATACATGTTTGAGCATGTAAGTGGGAAATCTAATTATTATGCTAAAGGTGCAGCTTTCCTCCCTGGCGGCTGGGATGCGGCTGGGTAGGAGCTGTGGTTAGGGGTGTCTGCGAGGTGGACGGGCTGTGAGCATGTCCTGAGCGTGCTGAAGGGTTTCTAGAGAGGTGGCAATCTGGGACAAGATCTTCTGCAAAGAGTCCAGCAAAGTACTCTTTGGTGCTAATCTGCTGTTTCCTTCAGCTGGTGGTAACAAGCTGGGGTTCAGCCTCATGCAGCTTAAATTGTGATTTCTAGCTATGAGGGTATGAGGAGACCATGTTTTGAGCTGGATAAATGACAGCCGGATTTGGCCTGGAGGCTGTGGAGCTGCATTGCTGTAGTGATGGGTCGGAACTTCATATTCAGCATATAGCCCAGCCCCCAAATGAGATGCTTAATTCATTTATCTCTTCCTTTACCCCTTTTCTGCTATTGCATCCAGCAGCCATTGAAGCTGCCATTGAAGCAGAGTCAGAAGAGGTGCGGCTTGGGAAGAAAGTTCAGCGCAGTCGTCTTTTTGGGGTTGAAAACAAACTGAACATGGGCGTATGCCTTTGACATGAGGATCAAAAAGTTTGGTTTTAATTGGGTACTCGGGCGCTTCTCTTGCTGCCTCATTCCTGGCTTCCCTGGACCTGTTTTCCTCACCCGCTGGGGGCCGCGGGGCAGAGCAGTCGCTGCCCGGCGTGCATTTCTGTACCTACACCCTCAGCCGATGCTGTCAGTATCGAAGCATCTGCCTGCCCGTGTGCAGGGGGAAGCTCTTTGCAGCCCTTCCCAATTGCCACGTCTTTGAGGGAGATTATTTTTGCCACACTGACTACGTCGGGTTTCTCGATTTTCTTGCTGCGAGTAGTTGTGAAATAGCAGCTGTTCTGCTAATGCCGGTGATGGCTTCCCTGCCATCCCCTGGGGCCCTCGGTCTTGTTTGCACGCTGCTGTGGGGAGGAGGGAGCATGTATTTAAAGACAGACAAGAAAAAGCCCAAGAGGAATTGAAGTCAATGGAAGATCCCTCTGGCTTCTGTGGGAATTGAGTTTTGCTCCGGTTTTCTGCTGGACAAGCCCACATTCTTAAACACTTTTTCTTAAGCACTTGTTTTGTCTCCTCTGAAGGAAGAAGGGGTCACTTTTTCCACACTGCTGACGTGAACGGTGAATCACAGCTGTTGTGGGAAGGTGCTGTTACTGGGACCAGTAACCTGTCAAAATATTTGCCATCTTCATCCCGACGTCCTCAGGTGTTTTGCAGCCCGCGTGCCAAATGGTTGGGCATGACCACAGTTCAGAGTGCTTTTTTGATGCTTCTTGAGTGGGATGGACAGGAAGGATTGACTCCTTAAAGAATTTTTATTTCAAGGGAGTGATATAGCCTATGTATGGGAAAGCCTGCTCATTTTACTACAGGAAGGAAATGTGTCAGCACGTAACAAAGATCCAGCATATGGCCTGTAAGCCAAGGTGATTTTGCCTCGGTACCGAGTGCTAGCTCCAGCCAAATAAAGACACAACGCTGGAATAACATCCAGAAAACTCAGCAGATTTTGCGAAGCCTGGCAGTGCCGGTGAGCTGGAGCCAGGGCCGGCCCTGCCTGTGCGGGCAGGTCGAGTGCCAGCGTGGGAGTTTCTGTAGCTCTTGCGCCAGCTGAGCAGGGTTTGAACCTGATCATTGAGAAAACAGGAGCTAGTGCACCTCGACTCGCTGTGGGCTGGTCCTGTGCCTCCAAAAGGGTGCACGTCCTTGCAGAAATGTATATGCTTCTCTTTTCCAAGGTGTGCTACTGCATTTGCAGTCTGATGCCCGGCTTGCTGTGGCCTGCTGCTGTGAAGGTCCAGGGCTTTCCAGAGCTGTGGCAAGGGTATCACTGCTGCTCGGTGTTCGCTAAACGCTGTAGCGTATAAAGAATTTAGGTTTGTGTGACATGAGCTGGCAAATCAGCGTGTCGGTTTTCACATGATAGCAATGTTCATATATCCATGCCGTGCAATTTCCTGCACAAACTGGATGTTGTTGGCATCTGTTCCCAAACCGTTTGTGCTTTTAAAGCACGGGTGAAGATGCAGGAGTGCTGGGCTCACCCTTGGAGATGGGGAGATGCATCTTCAGAGGGGATGTGACGGGCACTTTCAGGGTGACTGGTCCTGTCCTTTCCTGCTTATGGATTTTGCTTAGTCCCTTGCCACCCATAGCAATAAATTCACTTGCTGTTGAAAAGGAGTTACTACAGAGACTTAACAGAATATAGAAGAGGGTGAAATAAAAAGATGCCTAATACTTGGCACAAAATCCCCAGCTCCTTGTAAAAAGATTCAGGCTTTGTTCCGTAAATGGTGATAAGGGGAGCCTTTAGCTGCTCCTGCTCAGCTGGGTTTTTAACCCTAAAAAAGGGATAAGTGTATCCTTGAGGAGGGCAGGGTGGGAAGGCAGAGGAGACACGACCGTGTGGCCACTTGTGTGTGCACAGCCCCATCCCGGCAGCTGGGGTGCACGGCGGGGGCACAGCCAGAAGATGAAAAAGCTCATTGGTAATGATGCTAATTGAATCCGATGTTGCTTCCCTATGTTCAGAGCCGGCTGCTGCCGCTGTCGCCCAGCGGAGTGTGGCTGGCTCGAGCGGGGCCCTGGTGCGTGAGGAATGTGAGCTGACAGCCCCTTTTGCGGGGAAAAGCCATGCTGGTGAGACCGTGCAGCGCTCCAGACAGGGGATGCACTCATGGTGCCCGCTTAAAAGCTGCTTGTTTGGTTTAGTATCTGTATCGGGTCAGCAGGGCAGGCTTGCATTGACAAACCGAGGTTTTGAAGTCTTGGGTTATAAGATGTGCACGTGAGGACCAGCTCTGGCCAAGCTGGACTGCACGAATGCAGGATAACACCTACAGCGACGGCAGCGTTGTCACCAGAACTGGGCTCCAAACATCGCGCACCCACTGATAGTTCCTGCAAAGCAACTGCTGTGTGCGTCAGCCTGGGCTAACTGTGTGGTCACAGCCCACGTGTAATGGCTCTGGATGCAAATAAGGATTATTTTTCACTGTTGCTGTTGAGGGCAGAAGGCAGGAGAAAGGTGCCTGCATGTTGAGGAGGCACCTTGTGACTTTTGAGGGTTCTGGGCGTGGGGTGGGCATGCTTGGATTTGATGATACACCTACCTTGTGAGGGAGAAGTAAGGTGCAGGTGGGTGTCAGACCCCTAAAAGCTCTGTGCCTCTCTGGGATGAAAAGCCCCAGCCAGAGAGCAGGCCAGGCACCCAGCAGTCACGGTGCTTTTCTAGAAACACAAGATTACGTTTTTCACATGCCTAGAAGCAAGGCCACCTGCCTTCCCAAGTTGGATACCCCGGAACACAGCAGTGGCCAAATGCACAGCAGGTGTCATTGGCCTGTTTGGAACATCAAACCTCCAAATATCCAGAAATGGGGTTGATAGTACTCAAAAGCAGTGCAGAAGACTCCTGAAGCAATTGTTCACTGTTGAAGGCAAAGGCGCTTGTACACCCTGGGCAGCAATCTGAGACTTGCCACCAATTTCAGAGCACAGTAAGGCTATACCTCACCTTTTAGTCAAAAGGCTTTGCTTGATGAATTAGGTTTTCTGTAATGTGGTGCTTGGGGAGTTGAGAGCAAACCAGCAACCAACTGTTGAGTCCTATGGTGTTGTGTCTGTGCTTAAAGGAGGTGTTGGTCATTGTGGTTTGCTGTGCTATAAAGCAAGGCTATGTGGCAAGTTTGTTCCTAGCAGCCTGTTTATGAGAACTGGGAGCAGCCCTCCAGCCTGCGTCGTTGCCTTCCCATTTCCCTCTTTTGACACGGTGATGTGTTTGGCCTGTTTGATGGAGAAACCTGAAAGAAATGATGGTTCCTGTTCACACTGCTATAAGGAAAAAGGGCACGGGGGAAAGTAGTATGGGGGAAATGTCACCCGTATCGCTTCCTAAAAAGAATAGGTCACTTGATACCTGTGTGGAGATAGACTCGGACTTTGAGGGAGGCAGTTAAGTAAGTGTGAGATACCCTTTGACATCACCAGGGCAATGTAAGGGAGTTGCTGAGTAATATGCTGAAATAATTCTTGGAAATGTTTGAGCAGAACCTGTTGCTGCATGTGCTTCCAGTCTTTGCATGTGAATTTGGGGCCATCGTTGGCACTCAGCTCTTTGTTTCTGATCCTGAGCTGAATGCGCTGAACATACATTAACACAGAAACACAGATTGCAAGGTCTGTAACTATGGCAATATATCTACAAATGTGACCCTCTGCACCTAATTTCAATATTGGCATTGGTGAGCTGCCTTGTAAGATGGCACTTATTTTTTCTAGTAGTAATTCCATGTCAAAGAGGAAATATAAATAAACTCCCCAAACAAAAGAAGCAAGGAAAAAATAATTCTTTCAAACATTTGAGCAGGAACAATAGGGTAGGATATGCACTCTCTGGGGAGAGCTAATGGCTGAAACCGATAGGAGCACAGTGCCTGCCTTTCTCTGCTTTGTAACTAGCACAAACCTTTGCTCAACCAAAGATTATTTATAGCAAATGTTATGGCAGAAGCATGTGTGACCTGTAGGCTCCCTGCTAGGGGAAGAGCTTTCCTGTACTGTCTCTGGGATACAATAGACAATTATTTAGACACTATCTTTGTCTCAAGATATAAACAATTAAATGCTGGCTACTGATTTCTGTTCTTATGTTCAGACTACGGGCAACCATGCTTTTTACTTAAGGATTTTTGGAGAAGGAAGAGATTTTTAAGGGGTTCATTGCAGAGAAATGTCATAGCTGTAAAGTTCCTGAGGCATCTCTACTAAATTGACTAATTGGGAATGCAAAGTAAGGTCACAAGCATCATGAAGTCATTGCCTCCCAGCATCCTCACGAAGGATGGCAGCCAGCGGCTCGATGTTGTTCAGCTGACATTAATGGGGCGTGTATGGGTGTAGACCCCTGAATCTGCCTGTACTGTTGCATTTTAGCTCATCACTGTGGTATTAGAGTACCTACATCTGCTACTGGATAGTAATTAAGTGTTCTTATATATAATTAACTACTTTCAACTGACTACTGAACAGCTTAAATAATCTACATGTAACGGCAGATATTTCTATATTATAATGGCATCAGTTGGTACCAAATACCTAAGAAGACTGGAGAGACAGCTATTGTGCATCAAAACATAACCTTGTTCTGGAAGATGACTACTTTTTCAGGCTCCCTCATTTTATTGGGGGTCCCTGTGCATCCTGGGTATCAGTAGCAAAAGTATCCTTTTGGATCTGTTTGATACTCACTTTAGTTTTATTTTCTGTATAGCAAAATAATTTAGAGTTGCAAAAAAGGGCTTATGAAAATGTGAAAGAGTGTGCAAGGGCTAATGCTACCACAAACACAATGCTGGTTAAATGGGCAAAGGGTGGATTCTCATCTGCAATTCATGGGTCAGCTGCGTGAGTCTGGAGAAACATTTAGCAACAGGTACAATGCCAAAGCCTTCAGGGCTCTGTGCAAAGCCTTGCTCGGAAATTCAGCTTCAGTAGTTAGAAGGTACGTCTTCATCTTTTGATTCCAATTAACATGTGCTTTTATACCTCTGTGTTTTCTTCTTGAGTTTCTCCTGCTCAGCTTTGCATGAGGAGCTAGATGACGGCTCTCTCCCCTTTTCTGTGCAGGCACTGCATATATAAAGCTGTTGCTGGCTCGGTGGGCGATTTTAGGGCTCGGTGTGATGCAGAGCCACGTGCTGGTACCCTGGTGAGCTGCCTGGCACCTCTCTGCACTGTCACACCATTTTATCAGTCCCACCAAGCTCCGCGTGTGGAGTCGCTCATGTTTGCGGTGAGCTGGACTCTCCTCTGGCAGCACCAGCACAAGTCCAGTTTATCTGACAGATGCAGTTGAGCAACTCTCTCTCTCCCTTGGCTGCAGGCAAAATGAGTCTCCTGCTCTAATTTCATTGTGTTTAGCCATCACACAAACTCTAAAGCTTCCCGAAATGGGAAGGAAGTAATGTTTAAATTATACATGAGTGAACTGATTTACTCAAACCGAAGTTTTGAGTTCCGTCCTTATGAATACAGGGATGGAGCTATCTGTCTGTGCATCCATCCGTCTGCCTGGTGACTATTGAATTAACAGAAGCACAAACGCAGATCCAGTACTGTAAAAGCTTTGGCTTAAACCAGTGAAAACCGTGTCCAGCAGATGCGTGCTGCCACAGGGAAAGTGGTGTGTTTGCCTAGTGTTAACTTGTCTGGTAGGTTGCCCTCAGTGATGGAGTGAAAGCATTGCTGCACATTCCCTTCTGCCACTGAAAACTCAGTGTTTCAATAAGGTCTGTGGACACCCGACTGGAAAAGGATTCAAACTGCTCTCCTGTCTGCCTCCTGCTCCTAATGAGGGGGTTTAACTTCCTGTGTAACCTATTTTGCAGAGCATGTAAAATGCTGGTTAAATTCTATGGTCGCTTCCTATGGGCACATGCTCAGTGCTCCTCGGGGAGCCCAGCACCGGAAAGCCGTAACTGCGCTTGCTAATGGCCTGGAGATCCCTTTTGCAGATGTTTCACCCAAGTCTCTCCTCCGTGCTCCTTCTACCTCTACTTAAAAAAATTAATACGCAAGCTGCAGTACCGCCATGCCTGGGGGAAGCTCGGCAGCAAACCGTCCTTTTTGTCCCGTAAACAAGAGGTGCTGAATTTTTGTAGGGGCTGCAGCAATTTGTGGTGCGGGTGGCTGCGAGCTGGGGATCTGCTGATGGGGATCTGCCAGGCGGGCAGGGGCTCGAGCGTGGCTGGATCCTGCCTGCATCATCTGGGAGCGTGCTGCAAAAGCGTGAATGCGGCTTTGCAGTCGGTCCTTCGGAGCGGCACCGAGAGAGGCCGAAATGTCTGCGGAGACATAACAGAAAGGGGGTGAAGTCACGATTCTCTCCCTATTTATTTGACCTAAATACACTGAAGTAACTGTACCCTCATGAAAGAGATAATTTCCTGACGCTGGAGAGCTTAACATCTGTTTCCTCCCATTTTTTTTCGTTGGTAGAACATGGTAACGGAAGAACTGGCGGGGTTTTCTTTCCTCTTTTTCTTTTGTATAGCAAGAGGCGCTGCATGCTTGGGCTAAATACGCTCTCTGAGAGCAGACAGGTTTCTCTCAAGGGTTATATGATCATTTGTTCTCTATTTTCTCTCCTTCCTGCCTCCCCCCGCCCCTCCTGGAGAGGAGCGGATACACCGAAGCCCAGGCAGGACTTCCTTAGCTCAGCCATGCCTTCTGGCAGGCTGCGCCGCGTGCCCTCTCCCCGTCACCCCCCTTCCCCGAAAAACAATGGCCAAAGGCTCCTTCTTGTTTGTTATTTTGGATCGCGCAGAGGAAGAGCCGAGTGGAAGATCGTGTCCCCGGGGGCCCTCGGTGCATTCCAGCTCCGGCTGCTGCCTTGCAAGGCTGCCGGCGCCTTTGCTGTGCCGTCTCCAGGCCTTCAGTGCAAATGGGCAGCGCTGTGCGGTGCTGGGGGCGGCCAGTGGGTTTTAAAGCAAATTCAGCGCTGCTGGAAGGTGGGAGAAGGGGATGGAGAGCCTCGGAGGGGTGTCCTGAATCATTGCTCCACAGCAAGAGCAGATCCTGTCCTTTGAACATCTAAGGCAGCACAGGTAGTCGTGGTGCCAGGAGGAGCTGGGCTTTTGTACCAGCTATTTCTGATGTGGCTTGAACCTTCTCGTGTGCTGCTAGTATCTCCTTTGCAGTCGGGGTGTAGTGAGCCTCAGACCCTCTGTACTGCGGCTCCAAAACCCTAGAGGTCCACCTCAGGTCTCTCCAGCTCCTTTCTGCCAGAGCCTCTGAGGAGGAGAGCGCATTTCTCAAATGTGATCTATCTGGACTGGCCCAAGGGCTACCACACCACCAATTTCCTCTTTGATCTCTTCAAAGGCTTCTTGCTCCGCAGGGGCCCAGTCAAAATAGTTCTTTCGGGTTGCTTGGTGGAGGAGATTTCCAAGTTGACTGTAACCTGGAATATGCATTCTCCAGAATCCCACAA
>NW_010972698.1:10558416-10558638 GCF_000737465.1 Haliaeetus leucocephalus | reverse complement strand
GCAGCACATGTTTCACATTCATGGATAACCTGTGTGACAATGTCCATGGTCAAGTCCACCCCTCGATCATGAGCCCATGTATATGTTGCATCTCTCCCCTGATGGCCTGAGGTATCATGGGCCCACGGAGACATAAATAGCCCACTTATGTTGCCAGTCCAGATCCACCTGAGACACTTCAATCTTGGTGGCCTGATCCACCTGTTGGTTATTTTGATGTTC
>NW_010972698.1:10557290-10557914 GCF_000737465.1 Haliaeetus leucocephalus | reverse complement strand
AAAATTCCTGGGCGACTGGGGTTTCTTATGCGAGCCCATTGTGTGATCAGTGCAATCCACTTACTCCACGTGGCATCAGTCGCGTGATGTGTAGAGGAAACTTTCCCTTTGAACATCCAGCCCAGCACTGGCAGTCGGGGTGCTAAGAGCTGTGTTTCAGTACCAACCACTTCTGAAGCGGCTCGAACTCCTTCATATGCTGCCAATATCTCTTTTTCAGTTGGAGCATAACGAGCCTCGGATCCTCGATATCCTCGACTCCAAAACCCCAGGGGTCAGCCTCGGGTCTCCCCAGGTGCTTTCTGCCAGAGGCTTCAGGTAGGGCCATTCTCTCCGGCTGCAGTATAGAGCACATTTTTAACACCTTGTCCTGCCCGGACTGGTCCAAGGGCTACTGCATGAACAATCTCCTGCTTAATTTGTTCAAAGGCTTGTTGTTCAGGCCCCCATTTAAAATCATTCTTCTTCCGGGTAACTTGATAGAGAGGGCTTACAATTAGACTGTAATTTGGAATATGCATTCTCCAAAAACCCACAACACCTAAGAAAGCCTGTGTTTCCTTTTTATTAGTCGGGGGAGACATAGCTGCTATTTTGTTGATCACATCCATGGGGATCTGACGA